>NC_052157.1:59816132-59881366 GCF_902713615.1 Scyliorhinus canicula
GTGATTCCCGCCCTGTGGCCTGCTGTGACCCCCGCCCTGTGGCCTGCTGTGATTCCCGCCCTGTGGCCTGCTGTGATCCCCGCCCTGTGACCTGCTGTGATTCCCGCCCTGTGGCCTGCTGTGATTCCCGCCCTGTGACCCCCGCCCTGTGACCTGCTGTGATTCCCGCCCTGTGGCCTGCTGTGATTCCCGCCCTGTGACCCCCCGCCCTGTGACCTGCTGTGATTCCCGCCCTGTGGCCTGCTGTGATTCCCGCCCTGTGGCCTGCTGTGATTCCCGCCCTGTGACCCCCGCCCTATGACCTGCTGTGATTCCCGCCCTGTGACTTGCTGTGATTCCCGCCCTGTGACCTGCTGTGATTCCTGCCCTGTGGCCTGCTGTGACCCCCGCCCTGTGGCCTGCTGTGATTCCCGCCCTGTGACCTGCTGTGATTCCCGCCCTGTGACCTGCTGTGACCCCCGCCCTGTGGCCTGCTGTGACCCCCGCCCTGTGACCTGCTGTGATTCCCGCCCTGTGACCCCCGCCCTGTGACCTGCTGTGATTCCCGCCCTGTGACCCCCGCCCTGTGACCTGCTGTGATTCCTGCCCTGTGACCTGCTGTGACCCCCGCCCTGTGGCCTGCTGTGATTCCCGCCCTCTGACCCCCGCCCAGTGGCCTGCTGTGATTCCTGCCCTGTGACCTGCGGTGATTCCCGCCCTGTGACCTGCTGTGATTCCTGCCCTGTGACCTGCTGTGATTCCCGCCCTGTGACCTGCTGTGAGACCCGCCCTGTGGCTTGCTGTGACCCCCGCCCTGTGGCCTGCTGTGATTCCCGCCCTGTGACCTGCTGTGATTCCCGCCCTGTGACCCCCGCCCTGTGGCCTGCTGTTATTTCCGCCCTGTGACCCCCGCCCTGTGACCTGCTGTGATTCCCGCCCTGTGACCTGCTGTGATCCCCGCCCTGTGACCTGCTGTGATTCCCGCCCTGTGGCCTGCTGTGATTCCTGCCCTGTGACCCCCGCCCTGTGGCCTGCTGTGACCCCCGCCCTGTGACCTGCTGTGATTCCCGCCCTGTGGCCTGCTGTGATTCCTGCCCTGTGACCTGCTGTGACCCCCGCCCTGTGGCCTGCTGTGACCCCCGCCCTGTGGCCTGCTGTGACCCCCGCCCTGTGACCTGCTGTGATTCCTGCCCTGTGACCTGCTGTGACCCCCGCCCTGTGGCCTGCTGTGACCCCCGCCCTGTGGCCTGCTGTGACCCCCGCCCTGTGGCCTGCTGTGATTTCCGCCCTGTGACCTGCTGTGATTCCCGCCCTGTGACCCCCGCCCTATGACCTGCTGTGATTCCCGCCCTGTGACTTGCTGTGATTCCTGCCCTGTGGCCTGCTGTGATTCCCGCCCTGTGACCTGCTGTGATTCCCGCCCTGTGACCCCCGCCCTATGACCTGCTGTGATTCCCGCCCTGTGACTTGCTGTGATTCCTGCCCTGTGGCCTGCTGTGATTCCCGCCCTGTGGCCTGCTGTGATTCCTGCCCTGTGGCCTGTTGTGATTCCCGCCCTGTGGCCTGCTGTGACCCCCGCCCTGTGACCTGCTGTGATTCCCGCCCTGTGACCCCCGCCCTGTGACAGGCTGTGATTCCCGCCCTGTGACCTGAGTCCCCTTTTCCCCTGTGGCGGGCATCTTCTGGGGCGGCCAGGCCTGGATGGGCCCAGCAGCTGCTCGGGTGTCCCAGGTGGTGTGGTACTGTGACCCCCGCCCTGTGGCCTGCTGTGATTCCCGCCCTGTGACCTGCTGTGACCCCCGCCCTGTGGCCTGCTGTGATTCCCGCCCTGTGGCCTGCTGTGATTCCCGCCCTGTGACCCCCGCCCTGTGACCTGCTGTGATTCCCGCCCTGTGGCCTGCTGTGATTCCCGCCCTGTGACCCCCCGCCCCTGTGACCTGCTGTGATTCCCGCCCTGTGACCCCCCCTGTGGCCTGCTGTGATTCCCGCCCTGTGACCCCCGCCCTGTGACCTGCTGTGATCCCCGCCCTGCGGCCCCCGCCCTGTGACCTGCTGTGATTCCCGCCCTGTGGCCTGCTGTGATTCCCGCCCTGTGACCTGCTGTGACCCCCGCCCTGTGACCTGCTGTGATTCCCGCCCTGTGGCCTGCTGTGATTCCCGCCCTGTGACCCCCGCCCTGTGACCTGCTGTGATTCCCGCCCTGTGGCCTGCTGTGATTCCCGCCCTGTGACCCCCGCCCTGTGACCTGCTGTGATTCCCGCCCTGTGGGCTGCTGTGATTCCCGCCTTGTGACCCCCGCCCTGTGGCCTGCTGTGATTCCCGCCCTGTGGCCTGCTGTGACCCCCGCCCTGTGACCTGCTGTGAATCCCGCCCTGTGACCTGCTGTGATTCCCGCCCTGTGGCCTGCTGTGATTCCCGCCCTGTGGCCTGCTGTGATTCCCGCCCTGTGACCCCCGCCCTGTGACCTGCTGTGATTCCCGCCCTGTGACCCCCGCCCTGTGGCCTGCTGTGATTCCCGCCCTGTGACCCCCGCCCTGTGACCTGCTGTGATCCCCGCCCTGCGGCCCCCGCCCTGTGACCTGCTGTGATTCCCGCCCTGTGGCCTGCTGTGATTCCCGCCCTGTGACCCCCGCCCTGTGACCTGCTGTGATTCCCGCCCTGTGGCCTGCTGTGATTCCCGCCCTGTGACCCCCGCCCTGTGACCTGCTGTGATTCCCGCCCTGTGGGCTGCTGTGATTCCCGCCTTGTGACCCCCGCCCTGTGGCCTGCTGTGATTCCCGCCCTGTGGCCTGCTGTGACCCCCGCCCTGTGACCTGCTGTAATTCCCGCCCTGTGGCCTGCTGTGATTCCCGCCCTGTGACCCCCGCCCTGTGACCTGCTGTGATTCCCGCCCTGTGATTCCCGCCCTGTGACCTGCTGTGATTCCCGCCCTGTGACCTGCTGTGATTCCCGCCCTGTGATTCCCGCCCTGTGACCTGCTGTGATTCCCGCCCTGTGGCCTGCTGTGACCCCCGCCCTGTGGCCTGCTGTGATTCCCGCCCTGTGGCCTGCTGTGATCCCCGCCCTGTGACCTGCTGTGATTCCCGCCCTGTGGCCTGCTGTGATTCCCGCCCTGTGACCCCCGCCCTGTGACCTGCTGTGATTCCCGCCCTGTGGCCTGCTGTGATTCCCGCCCTGTGACCCCCGCCCTGTGACCTGCTGTGATTCCCGCCCTGTGGCCTGCTGTGATTCCCGCCCTGTGGCCTGCTGTGATTCCCGCCCTGTGACCCCCGCCCTATGACCTGCTGTGATTCCCGCCCTGTGACTTGCTGTGATTCCCGCCCTGTGACCTGCTGTGATTCCTGCCCTGTGGCCTGCTGTGACCCCCGCCCTGTGGCCTGCTGTGATTCCCGCCCTGTGACCTGCTGTGATTCCCGCCCTGTGACCTGCTGTGACCCCCGCCCTGTGGCCTGCTGTGACCCCCGCCCTGTGACCTGCTGTGATTCCCGCCCTGTGACCCCCGCCCTGTGACATGCTGTGATTCCCGCCCTGTGACCTGAGTCCCCTTTTCCCCTGTGGCGGGCATCTTCTGGGGCGACCAGGCCTGGATGAGCCCAGCAGCTGCTCGGGTGTCCCAGGTGGTGTGGTGCTGCCCTGTTCTGCCCGCTGCCCACCACATGCACCAGGGACAGAAGCGGAGGGGGTAGTCCGGGCGGCATGATGGTGCAGTGGTTAGCACTGCTGCCTCACTGCGCTGAGGACCTGGGCTCAATCCCGGCCCTGGGTCCCTGTCCGTGTGGAGTTTGCACATTCTCCCCGTATCTGCTTGGGTCTCACCCCCACAATCACAAATGTGCAGGGTAGGTGGACTGGCCAGGCTAAATTGCCCCTTCATTGGAAAAAAGAAAGAATTGCATACTTTAAATTCATTTTTAAAAGGGGGAGGAGTCCATGTACTGTGGTGTCCCGGCACCTCCACTGTGGGAGTCACTGGCAAGGACCTCCTCCTCCTCTCTCGGGGTGCCCGATTGTCCCCAGGCTACTCCATGGGACAGGGACGCAAGAGGAACAAACTCCTCAGGCTCCCCTGCCACCTGGCACTGCCAGTTCTGGAGTCCCACTCTCGTCTCGACCAGGGTCTGCATGCTGGCAGTCATGGAGCACAGGGAGTGGACCATCTCCGTCTGGGACTGCGTCACGTCACACTGTGACTGTGCCACCACCTTCTGGGTTTGTGCCACATCAGCCAGTGACGGCGCCATCTCCCCCTGGAACTGGACCACCTCCTTCTGGGTCTGTGCCACGTGGTAGGTGGAGTCTGTGGGGAGGGGGGTTGCTGGTGGAGAGGGGGTGTGGGGTATAGCGGGTGACACACGTGACATGGGAAGCTGCAACGGAGCGGGGTCTCACTTCCTTGTCCGATGCCGACCCCTGCCCTGCTGCCTGCCCTCTTCCAGGCCCTCAGACCATGTCCAGGGCCCTCTGTTCTGCTGCGGTGAGGGGCCGCAAGTCCAGTGGTCCCCCTCCAGTCTTCTCCCTCTCTCAGCAGTTGTGTGCGGCCTTCTTCTGCGGGTTGGGGGTGGGGGGAGGGACTAAAAACGTAGTGTTAGACAGCCTGACACATGCAGCACTGGGGATGGGTAGTTGGTGGCATCAGTGGCCAGGGCATCCGGCCGTGGCGGCTGGTATGGATTCCGGCATGTGGTGCAGGGTGGGGGATCAGCCGCGCTCCGGGTGGGGGGAGATTACAGGTGTGTGGGCCGGGGATTAGTATCAGGGCACAGTGCTGCCTACTCACCCTGGCCGCCCTGAGGAAGTCAGACAGTTTCAGCATTACTGACCGTTCCTCACGGTGTTGCCCATCGCACTGATGACCTCTGCCACATGCGCCCAGGCCCGGTGAATGGCTGGCAGCCTTTCTCCACATCCTGGGGTACAGGGTCGCCTGCCTCTCCTACATGGCATCCAGCAGCGTCTCCAGTTCTGTATCGGTAAACCTTGGTGACGCTTTCCTCGCTGCCATCTTGTTGTTTGGGCTGTTTGTGTGTGTGTGTGTGTGGAGTGCAGTGTGTATATGCAGCTGCAGCTTGTCAGCCTCCTGAGCGTCAATCGCGACCCTAAGGAATCCCGCACCATTCCTCATTAGAATCGAGCATGTTCCATATGGCGCTGGTGCTAATCCCTTAACGGTCATTGAATCGGTTCTGATTCGCTGACAGTTTTGCTGTCGTAGAAGTCCACGAATCCTGCCTCCACATCAACACTTGGTCTCAGGGACGGAGAATTCAGCCCAGTGTGTGTGTGAGGGAGAGCGAATGAATGAGTGTGTGCGTGTGTGAGGAAGTGTTAGTGAGTGTGTATGTGTGAGAGACTGAGAGTGTGTGCGTTAATGTGTGTATATGCAAGAGAAAGTTAGTCTGTAAGTGTGTCTTTGAGTGTGTGTGCATGTGGGAGAGTGCGTGTGTGCGTGTGTGTCTGTGTGAGCAAGAGAATGTTAGTTTGTAAGTGTGTGTGTGTGTAAGCGAGAGAATGTTAGTTTGTAAGTGTGTGTGTGTGTGTGTGTGTGTGTGTGAGAGAGAATGTTAGTTTATGTGTGTGTGAGTGTGTGTGCATGTGTTAGAGCCCCAGCTGTACAGAGACCCCAGCCTAGATACATGTTGGGGAAGGAGAACCTCAGGGGAGTGGAGGAGTATTGTAACTGAATTTAGTAAACCTTGTTCTTTAATTTCTACCATCGTCGACGTGTTCTGCTTAGCGCAGATTCGACATTGGCGACGAGGATTCAGTGGAGCTGCCATCGACTTTGATTGATATGCCTTCGGCCCGCCTCGTCTAGGCTTTGGCAAACCCCACTGCTCTGCCTCGTCTAGGCTTTGGCAAACCCCACTGCTCTGCCTCGTCTAGGCTTTGGCAAACCCCACTGCTCTGCCTCGTCTAGGCTTTGGCAAACCCCACTGCTCTGCCTCGTCTAGGCTTTGGCAGACCCCACTTCTCCGCCTCGTCTAGGCTTTGGCAGACCCCACTGCTCTGCCTCGTCTAGGCTTTGGCAGACCCCACTGCTCTGCCTCGTCTAGGCTTTGGCAGACCCCACTTCTCCGCCTCGTCTAGGCTTTGGCAGACCCCACTGCTCCGCCTCGTCTAGGCTTTGGCAAACCCCACTGCTCTGCCTCGTCTAGGCTTTGGCAAACCCCACTGCTCTGCCTCGTCTAGGCTTTGGCAGACCCCACTGCTCTGCCTCGTCTAGGCTTTGGCAAACCCCACTGCTCTGCCTCGTCTAGGCTTTGGCAGACCCCACTGCTCCGCCTCGTCTAGGCTTTGGCAGACCCCACTGCTCCGCCTCGTCTAGGCTTTGGCAGACCCCACTGCTCTGCCTCGTCTAGGCTTTGGCAGACCCCACTGCTCTGCCTCGTCTAGGCTTTGGCAGACCCCACTGCTCTGCCTCGTCTAGGCTTTGGCAGACCCCACTGCTCTGCCTCGTCTAGGCTTTGGCAGACCCCACTGCTCTGCCTCGTCTAGGCTTTGGCAGACCCCACTGCTCCGCCTCGTCTAGGCTTTGGCAGACCCCACTGCTCCGCCTCGTCTAGGCTTTGGCAGACCCCACTGCTCTGCCTCGTCTAGGCTTTGGCAGACCCCACTGCTCCGCCTCGTCTAGGCTTTGGCAGACCCCACTGCTCTGCCTCGTCTAGGCTTTGGCAGACCCCACTGCTCTGCCTCGTCTAGGCTTTGGCAGACCCCACTGCTCTGCCTCGTCTAGGCTTTGGCAGACCCCACTGCTCTGCCTCGTCTAGGCTTTGGCAGACCCCATTGCTCTGCCTCGTCTAGGCTTTGGCAGACCCCACTGCTCCGCCTCGTCTAGGCTTTGGCAGACCCCACTGCTCCGCCTCGTCTAGGCTTTGGCAGACCCCACTGCTCTGCCTCGTCTAGGCTTTGGCAGACCCCATTGCAAACTGCCAAAATGCCACTCTTAGGAACGCTGGAACCATTTAACGCAGGTACAGACAATTGGTGACAATATGTGGAACACATGGGGTTGGATTCTCCGCTTTGGGACTATGTCTCCACGCCATAGTAAAAACTGTGGCCTTTCACAACCGAAAAACTGTTGTGAAAGGGCCAGATAGTCATAGCCCTGCAGGGGGCTAGCAATGACCCGTCAGGAAGCTCACAGCATTTACTGCAGATATGGGCCCCTGCACTTCCGGGTCAGAGGCCGTGCATACGCATAGCGGTGGCTAAGCCGTGCTCCATGGCGGACTCCGACCGCGGAGCTGGGCCTCCCAAATAGTGTCCCCGGTCAGCCACACGCCTGACCTGGACCGCCTGCACACCCTCCAGTGCCAGTACGTCCTTTCTCAAGTAAGGAGACCAAAACTGAACACAATACTCCAGGTGTGGCCTCACTAACACCGTATACAATTGCAACATAACCTCCCTAGTCTTAAACTCCATCCCTCTAGCAATGAAGGACAAAATTCCATTTGCCTTCTTAATCACCTGTTGCACTTGTAAACCGACTCTCTGTGACTCATGCACTAGCACACCCAGGTCTCTCTGCACAGCGGCATGCTTTAATATTTTATCGTTTAAATAATAATCCCGTTTGCTGTTATTCCTACCAAAATGGATAACCTCACATTTGTCAACATTGTATTCCATCTGCCAGACCCTAGCCCATTCACTTAACCTATCCAAATCCCTCTGCAGACTTCCAGTATCCTCTCCACTTTTCGCTTTACCACTCATCTTCGTGTCGTCTGCAAACTTGGACACATTGCCCTTGGTCCCCAACTCCAAATCATCTATATAGATTGTGAACAATTGTGGGCCCAACACGGATCCCTGATAGACACCACTAGCTACTGATTGCCAACCAGAGAAACACCCATTAATCCCCACTCTTTGCTTTCTCTTAATTAACCAATCCTCTATCCATGCTACTACTTTACCCTTAATGCCATGCATCTTTATCTTATGCAGCAACCTTTTGTGTGGCACCTTGTCAATGGCTTTCTGGAAATCCAGATATACCACATCCATTGGCTCCCCGTTATCTACCGCTCTGGTAATGTCCTCAAAAAATTCCACTAAATTAGTTAGGCACGACCTGCCCTTTATGAACGCATACTGCGCCTGTCCAATGGGACAATTTCTATCCAGATGCCTCACTATTTCTTCCTTGATGATAGATTCCAGCATCTTCCCTACTACCGAAGTTAAGCTCACTGGCCTATAATTTCCTGCTTTCTGCCTACCTTCTTTTTTAATCAGTGGTGTCACGTTTGCTAATTTCCAATCCACCAGGACCACCCCAGAGTCTAGTGAATTTTGGTAAATTATCACTAGTGCATCTGCAATTTACCTAGCCATCTCTTTTAGCACTCTGGGATGCATTCCATCAGGGCCAGGAGACTTGTCTACCTTTAGCCCCATTAGCTTGCCCATCACTACCTCCTTAGTGATAACAATCCTCTCCAGGTCCTCACCTGTCATAGCCTCATTTCTATCAGTCGCTGGCATGTTATTTGTGTCTTCCACTGTGAAGACCGACCCAAAAAACCTGTTCAGTTCCTCAGCCATTTCCTCATCTCCCATTATTAAAACTCCCTTCTCATCCTCTAAAGGACCAATATTTACATTTGCCATTCTTTTTTGTTTTATATATTTGTCAAAACTTTTACTGCCTGTTTTTATATTCTGTGCAGGTTTACTCTGATAATCTATCTTACTCTTCTTTATAGCTTCTGTTGCCCCCTAAAGATTTCCCAGTCCTCTAGTCTCCCACTACTCTTTTTTCCTTCAATTTGAAACTTTCCCTTATTTCCTTAGATATCCACGGTCGATTTTCCCTCTTTCTACCGTCCTTTTTTTTGTTGGTATAAACTTTTGCTGAGCACTGTGAAAAATCACTTGGAAGGTTCTCCGCTGTTCCTCAACTGTTCCACCATAAAGTCCCATAAGGTCCCCCATGCCCTCCATGCCCCCGGTGGCTGCGGACTAGCATCCCGACCAGCAGGACCATGTTAGATCCAAGCCGTCGGGATTTCGGCCGATCGGAGGTGGAGAATGGTGGTGCAGGCCTCCAACGATGGCCACAGGTAGGCGATATGCAGCGTTTCGGGGCCCAGAGAAATCGGCGAACCAGCGCCGATCCAGATTCCGTGCATGGAAATGGATTCACTGCCCTAGCGCCGGCCACGATTTCGGTGTCGGGCTGCAGAGAGTCCAGCCCATGGAACTTTTTTTGCACAAGTGCCGATTACCGGCGATGCAAGAAAAACTGTTATATTACTGATGGAAGATGATGACAGCACCTACCACAGTTACACTGTGTGGCTGCACCAAGAATAGCGCCCATCCAGACCTCCCTGCAAATTAATGGACACCCAATCTGTATGGAACTCGACACTCGGGCAGCAGTGTCGGTAGTCAGTCGCCGTACGTTTGACTGCATTCGGTCTGGCCTTCTATCGCTAACACTGTCGGACACCAACTCAAGGCTGGCCACCTATACGTGGGAACCGCTGGCACGCTGGGAATAGCGGGCACTTCAACGGTTCCAGTTGAGTATGGTTAACAGTCTGCAAACCTTCCTCTGGTGGTCCATGGGAGCGGTCCCAGCTTGCTGGGGCGTGACTGGTTATGCCACTTATGGTTAGATTGGCTACGGGTGTGACGCATGCACCCACATGGCCCTGAGGGAGTTCTGATGAGGTTTCCATCAGTATTCCAGGATGGCTTGGACATCAGAAAAGGAGCCATGGCCCGAATAAATGTGGATCACATCCCTCAACCCGGCTACTTCCACGCCTGACCTGTTCCGTACCCCATACGACCCAAAATGATGCTGAGTTGGTCTGGATAGAGAATTTGGGCATTATCCGCCCGACACAGTTCTCCCACTAGGCGGCGCTGGTCAGCCAGATGAAAGCAGATGGATCAGTCCGTTTGTGTGGTGACTATAAAATGACAGTCAATCATGTGCCTTGACTGTACTGTAACCCGGTTCCCCAAATCGTGGACATTTACGCAAAGCTCCGCAGAGGGTGCATGTTTACGAAACTCCATGAGTCACGCTTGCCTCTAGTTGGTCCTGGCCCCCCGAGTCCACATGCTTTGTAACAGTGAACATGCACAATATACATTTGCCTGCCCTTTGGGGTTTCCTCCGCATGCATGGTATTCCAGCATGTAATGGGGAACATCCTGTGAGGTCTGCCCCATGGTGGTCTATCTCAATGACATTCTGATCACGGGCTCGTCCGATCAGGAGCACCTACAAAATCTGGCCGAGATGCTGGGGCATTTTGTGGATGCCGGCGTCCGCCCCTGGCAGGAGGAATGTGTGTTCAACGTCGCCGCAGTAACGTACCTCGGCCACCACGTAGACCATCATGGCTGCACCCGGTGTAAGAGAAGGTTCCAGAATTTCGGCAGGCTCCTGTACCAGGTGGCCCGATGGAACTCCGTTGGTTCCTGTGAATGGTAAACTACTATGGCAAGTTCCTCCCAAACCGCTCTAGCCCCTAGCCGTCCACCGTCTGTTGAGGAAGTGGCAACACTGGGAGTGGGGCCGAGATCAGCAAGCGGCTTTCGTCGAGGTGAAACAACAACTCTCCAAGACCCCTGACCCACTTCAACACATCCCGGCCAACCTTATTGACCTACGACGCTTCTCCATAAAGCATCGGGCTGTGTTGGCCCACACCATGGACGACAGATCTGAACCTCCCACCGCCTTCGCCTCAAGAACGTTGGCCAACGCGGAGAAGCAGTCTGCCCAGATCGAGATGGAGGGTTTGGCTGTCGTACTCGGGGTAAGAAATTCCATCAATGTGTCTACGGGCATCGGCTTCACTGATCTCATGGACCACAAGCCTCTCCTGGGACTCTTCAAGCAATTCCCCCCCCCTTTGGGACAATGGGTGGGACTCAGGGGCTGGCCATGCCCGGGATGCTGGGCAGGGGCACGGACATCACAATCCCACAGCCCTTCACCATCAAACACCCTCACTACCCTCCCCTCCCACACCACCGACCACCCTCACCTCCCCCACCACCGACCACCCACACCTCCCCCACCACCGACCACCCTCCCCTCCCCATCACCCTCACACCCCCCCCACCACCAATCACCCTCACCTCCCTCACCACCCTCACCCCCCCACCACCGACCACCCTCACCTCCCCCACCACCAACCACCCACACCTCCCCCACCACCGACCACCCTCCCCCAACACCCTCACACCCCCCCCACCACCAACCACCCTCACCTCCCTCACCACCCTCACCCCCCCACCACCGACCACCCTCACCTACCCCACCACCGACCACCCTCATCCCCCCCACCACTGACCACCCTCACCTCCCCCACCACCGACCCCCCTCGCCTCCCCCACCGACCACCCTCACCCCCCCCACCACCGACCACCCTCACCTCCCTCACCACCCTCACCCCCCCACCACCGACCACCCTCACCTCCCCCACCACCGACCACCCTCATCCCCCCCACCACCGACCACCCTCACCACCAACCACCCTCACCTCCCTCACCCCCCCACCACCGACCACCCTCACCCCCCCACCACCGACCACCCTCACCCCCCCCACCACCGACCACCCTCCACTCCCCCACCACCATCACACCCCCCCCACCACCGACCACCCTCACCTCCCCCACCACCGACCACCCTCACCTCCCCCTCCTCCAAAAACCCTCACCTCCCACACCTCCGACCACTCTCACCCCCCCACCACCGACCTCCCTCACCCCCCTCACCACCCGCACCCCCCCACCACCGACCACCCTCGCCTCCCCCACCACCGACCCCCCTCGCCTCCCCCACCACCGACCCACCTCACCTCCCCCACCACCGACCACACTCACCTCCCCCACCACCGACCCCCTCGCCTCCCCCACCACCCTCACCTCCCCCACCACTGACCACCCTCACCTCCCCCACCACCGACCACCCTCGCCTCCCCCACCGACCCCCCACGCCTCCCCCACCACCGACCACCCTCGCCTCCCCCACCACCGACCACCCTCGCCTCCCCCACCACCGACCACCCTCGTCTCCCCCACCACCGACCACTCTCGCCTCCCCCACCACTGAACCACCCTCACCTCCCCCACCACCCCCAGCCTCACCTCCCCCACCACCGACCACCCTCGCCCCCCCCACCACCCTCGCCTCCCCCACCACCCTCACCTTCCCCACCACTGACCACCCTCACCTCCCCCACCACCGGCCACCCTCGCCTCCCCCACCGACCCCCCACGCCTCCCCACCACCGACCACCCTCGCCTCCCCCACCGACCACCCTCGCCTCCCCCACCACCGACCACCCTCGCCTCCCCCACCACCGACCACCCTCGCCTCCCCCACCACCGACCACCCTCGCCTCCCCACCACTGAACCACCCTCACCTCCCCCACCACCCCCAGCCTCACCTCCCCCACCACCCTCACCTCCCCCACCACTGACCACCCTCACCTCCCCCACCACCGACCACCCTCACCTCCCCCACCAACCCCCCACGCCTCCCCCACCACCGACCACCCTCGCCTCCCCCACCACCGACCACCTGTGACTGTATGTGAAAGAGTGTCTGTGAGTGTTGAGACAGTGTGTGTGTGTGTGACTGTGTGAGTGTTGAGACAGTGTGTGTGTGACTGTGTGTGTTGAGACAGTGTGTGTGTGAGTGACTGTGTGAGTGTTGAGACAGTGTGTGTGTGAGTGTTGAGACAGTGTGTGTGTGAGTGACTGTGTGAGTGTTGAGACAGTGTGTGTGTGAGTGTTGAGACAGTGTGTATGTGAGTGTTGAGACAGTGTGTGTGTGAGTGTTGAGACAGTGTGTGCGTGACTGTGTGAGTGTTGAGACAGTGTGTGTGTGAGTAACTGTGTGAGTGTTGAGACAGTGTGTGTGTGAGTGTTGAGACAGTGTGTGTGTGCGTGACTGTGTGAGTGTTGAGACAGTGTGTGTGTGAGTGACTGTGTGAGTGTTGAGACAGTGTGTGTGTGAGTGACTGTGTGAGTGTTGAGACAGTGTGTGTGTGAGTGACTGTGTGAGTGTTGAGACAGTGTGTGTGTGAGTGACTGTGTGGGTGTTGAGACAGTGTGTGTGTGAGTGTTGAGACAGTGTGTGTGTGAGTGACTGTGTGAGTGTTGAGACAGTGTGTGTGTGAGTGTTGAGACAGTGTGTGTGTGAGTGACTGTGTGAGTGTTGAGACAGTGTGTGTGTGACTGTGTGAGTGTTGATACAGTGTGTGTGTGAGTGTTGAGACACTGTGTGTGAGTGACTGTGTGGGTGTTGAGACAGTGTGTATGTGAGTGTTGAGACAGTGTGTGTGTGTGAGTGACTGTGTGAGTGTTGAGACAGTGTGTGTATGAGTGACTGTGTGAGTGTTGAGACAGTGTGTGTGTGACTGTGTGAGTGTTGAGACAGTGTGTGTGAGTGTTGAGACAGTGTGTGTGTGACTGTGAGTGTTGAGACAGTGTGTGTGTGACTGTGAGTGTTGAGACAGTGTGTGTGTGAGTGACTGTGTGAGTGTTGAGACAGTGTGTGTGTGACTGTGTGAGTGTTGAGACAGTGTGTGTGTGTGACTGTGTGAGTGTTGAGACAGTGTGTGTGTGAGTGACTGTGTGAGTGTTGAGACAGTGTGTGTGTGAGTGTTGAGACAGTGTGTGTGTGACTGTGTGAGTGTTGAGACAGTGTGTGTGAGTGTTGAGACAGTGTGTGTGTGTGACTGTGTGAGTGTTGAGACAGTGTGTGTGTGAGTGACTGTGTGAGTGTTGAGACAGTGTGTGTGAGTGTTGAGACAGTGTGTGTGTGTGACTGTGTGAGTGTTGAGACAGTGTGTGTGTGTGACTGTTGAGACAGTGTGTGTGTGAGTGTTGAGACAGTGTGTGTGTGACTGTGTGAGTGTTGAGACAGTGTGTGTGTGTGTGACTGTTGAGACAGTGTGTGTGTGAGTGACTGTGTGAGTGTTGAGACAGTGTGTGTGTGAGTGTTGAGACAGTGTGTGTGTGACTGTGTGAGTGTTGAGACAGTGTGTGTGTGACTGTGTGAGTGTTGAGACAGTGTGTGTGTGAGTGACTGTGTGAGTGTTGAGACAGTGTGTGTGAGTGTTGAGACAGTGTGTGTGTGAGTGACTGTGTGAGTGTTGAGACAGTGTGTGTGTGAGTGTTGAGACAGTGTGTGTGTGAGTGTTGAGACAGTGTGTGTGTGAGTGACTGTGTGAGTGTTGAGACAGTGTGTGTGTGAGTGTTGAGACAGTGTGTGTGTGAGTGTTGAGACAGTGTGTGTGTGAGTGACTGTGTGGGTGTTGAGACAGTGTGTGTGTGACTGTGTGAGTGTTGAGACAGTGTGTGTGTGAGTGACTGTGTGGGTGTTGAGACAGTGTGTGTGTGACTGTGTGAGTGTTGAGACAGTGTGTGTGTGTGAGTGACTGTGTGGGTGTTGAGACAGTGTGTGTGTGAGTGACTGTGTGGGTGTTGAGACAGTGTGTGTGTGACTGTGTGAGTGTTGAGACAGTGTGTGTGTGAGTGACTGTGTGGGTGTTGAGACAGTGTGTGTGTGAGTGACTGTGTGGGTGTTGAGACAGTGTGTGTGTGAGTGACTGTGTGGGTGTTGAGACAGTGTGTGTGTGACTGTGTGAGTGTTGAGACAGTGTGTGTGTGAGTGACTGTGGTGTGAGACAGTGTGTGTGTGAGTGACTGTGTGGGTGTTGAGACAGTGTGTGTGTGACTGTGTGAGTGTTGAGACAGTGTGTGTGTGAGTGACTGTGTGGGTGTTGAGACAGTGTGTGTGTGAGTGTTGAGACAGTGTGTGTGTGAGTGACTGTTTCCACAGCCACTCAGTCTCACATGGTTGCTAACCCCCCTCTGCCTGGAACTATGTTGTGCTGCGGTGAACAGCTGAGATCTCAGACAGTGGAAATGTTTTAACTGAAAACCGTTTATTAAATACACCGTGTAAAGCATTGCGTGGCATTGAGGAAATTGTAAACGTATTAAAAATATAATTGCTAATTCTGATCAAATGTACAATATTTATACAACAGGTGGCTGAATAAACCTGGAACAGCTCACCAATCGAGTTTCATTCACCTGATATCAGCATTTTTGTCCAGTGGAGTTTAGAAAGTGATTTAACAGTATGATGTTTATAAAGATCTCAGACAGCCAACATTCCATCACAGAACCTTGCTGCCGATTTTTCTGCTCAGTCTAGATTTGTCTGGATGCTCACTGACTTTTCTCTGCTTTCCTTTCCCACTCAGTAACCTGGTGGATTTGGAGCATCATGTGATGCCCGGCATCAGCTGACATGGACTGTTTTTTTTGGTGGTGTGGAGGAGTGTGGCTGATCAACTGGTGTAGGCCTCACACCATGGTGGCGGAACGATTCTGGGGAGTGAGAGTTGGAGACTTGAGATGAGATTGGCTGCTGCTGTGTTCAGGCTATAGAGAGAGAGAGAGAGAGAGGAGGGTTGATCCAACGACCCAAATCAATTCCTTCATTCCCACTGCACACAATCCCCATGGACCCAAATCAATTCCCATTCACTTCCATTGTACACAATCCCCATGGACCCAATGGGAGGAAGAGGGGGTCATAGATAGTAGCTTCAGGGATGTAGTTACTCTGAAGAATCAAGATAGATGGGTGACTGTGAGAGGGGCTGGGAGGAAGCAGTCAGTGCAGGGATCCTCTGTGGTTGTTCCCCTCAGTAACAAGTATACCGCTTTGGATACTGTTGAGGGGGACGACCTACCAGGGGTAAGCCACGGTGAACGGATCTCCGTCCTGAGTCCTGAGCACTGAGTCCGTCCCTGTGGCTCAGAAGGGAAGGAGGGAGAGCAGGAGAGCAATAGTTATTGGGGACTCGATAGTTAGAGGGACAGATAGACGTTTCTTTGGCAATGAAAGTGACTCACGGATGGTATGTTGCCTCCCGGATGCCAGGGTTCGTGACGTCTTGGACCGTGTTTTCAGAACCTTAAGGGGGAGGGGGAGCAGCCTCAAGTTGTGGTATACATCGGTACCAACGACACAGGTAAGAGAAGGGACGGGGATTTAAAACAGGAATTTAGGGAGCTAGGGTGGAAGCTGAGAGCCAGGCCAAACCATGTTGTCATCTCTGGTTTGTTGCCGGTGCCACGTGCTAGCGAGTTGAGGAACAGGGAGAGAGTGCAGATAAACACTTGGCTGCAGGGATGGTGTAGGAGGGAGGCTTTCAGTTACGTGGATAATTGGAGCACATTCTGGGAAAGGTGGGACCTGTACAGGCAGGACGGTTTGCACCTGAACCAGAGGGGCACCAATAGCCTGGGAAGGAAATTTGCTATGGCTCTTCGGGGGGGGGGGGGGGGGGGGGGGGGGTTTAAACTAATTTGTCAGGGGGATGGGAAAACAAGCTGTAGTCCAGAAGCCAGTGTTGAGAGTCGTGAGGTACTGAGGATGGTATCAAGGTCGCAGGTGTGTACCAGTAGACAGGAAGGTGGGTTGAAGTGTGTCTACTTCAATGCAAGGAGCATCAGGAATAAGGTAGGTGAACTTGGAGCATGGATTGGTACCTGGGACTACGATGCTGTGGGCATTATGGAGACATGGTTAGAACAGGGACAGGAATGGTTGTTGGAAGTTCTGGGGTATAGATGTTTCAGTAAGAGTAGGGAAGGTGGTAAAAGAGGTGGAGGAGTAGCATTGTTAATCAAGGTTAGTTTAACGGCTGCAGAAAGGCAGTTTGAGGGGGATCTACCTCCTGAGTTAATATGGGCTGAAGTTAGAAATAGGAAAGAAGCAGTCACGTTGTTAGGAGTTTTCTATAGGCCCCCAAATAGCAATAGAGATGTGGAGGAAGAAATTGCAAAACAGATTATGGATAGGTGTGGAGGTCACAGGGTAGTTGTCATGGGTGACTTTAACTTTCAAAATATTGATTGCAACCTCTATAGGCAAACAGTTCGGATGGGACAGTTTTTGTACAGTGTGTGCAGGAGAGCTTCCTGACACAATATGTGGATTGGCCGACAAGAGGGAGGGCCACATTGGATTTGATACCGGGTAATGAACCGGGCCAAGTGTTAGATTTGTTTGTGGGAGAGCACTTTGGAGATAGTGACCACAATTCAGTGTCTTTCACTATTGCAATGCAGAGGGATAGGGCCATACGGCAGGGCAGGATTTATAATTGGAGGTAGATGTTCTGAGGAAGGATGTATTAGCGATTTTGAAAAACCTTAGGGTCGACAAGTCCCCTGGGCCAGATGGGATACATCCTGGGATTCTTTGGGAGGCTAGGGATGAGGTTGCAGAGCCTTTGGCTTTGATCTTTGGGTCCTCATTCGCCACGGGGATAGTGCCAGAGGACTGGAGAGTGGCGAATGTTGTCCCTCTGTTCAAGAAAGGGAATAGGAATGACCCTGGTAATTATAGGCCGGTTAGTTTTACTTCGGTGGTTGGTAAATTAATGGAAAAGATCCTGAAGGATAGGATGTATGACCATTTGGAAACACGCAGCTTAATCCGGGATAGTCAACATGGATTTGTGAAGGGTAAGTCTTGCCTCACAAATTTGATTGAATTCTTTGAGGAGGTTACTAGGTAGATGAAGGTAGATCGGGGCAGCACGGTAGCATGGTGGTTAGCATAAATGCTTCACAGCTCCAGGGTCCCAGGTTCGATTCTCGGCTGGGTCACTGTCTGTGCGGAGTCTACACGTCCTCCCCGTGTGTGCGTGGGTTTCCTCCGGGTGCTCCGGTTTCCTCCCACAGCCCAAAGATGTGCGGGTTAGGTGGATTGGCCATGCTAAATTGCCCGTAGTGTCCTAAAAAGTAAGATTAAGGGGGGGTTGTTGGGTTACGGGTATAGGGTGGATACGTGGGTTTGAGTAGGGTGATCATTGCTCGGTACAACATCGAGGGCCGAAGGGCCTGTTCTGTGCTGTACTGTTCTATGTTCTATGTAGAGCAGTTGATGTCGTATACATGGATTTTAGTAAGGCGTTTGATAAGGTTCCCCATGGTCCGCTCATGAAGAAAGTAAGGAGGTGTGGGATAGAGGGAAATTTGGCCAATTGGATAAGTAACTGGCTATCACATAGAAGACAGAGAGTGGTGGTGGATGGAAAATTTTCAGGGTGGAGACCAGTTATCAGCGGTGTACCACAGGGATCAGTGCTGGGTCCTCTGCTATTTATGATTTTTATCAATGACTTGGAGGAGGGGGCTGAAGGGTAGATCAGTAAATTTGCTAGGATGCAGAGCTGGGCCGAAAAATGGCAGGTGGAGTTTAACCCTGATAAGTGCGAGGTGATTCATTTTGGTAGGAGAAATTTGAATGTGGATTTCAGGGTCAACGGCAGGGTTCTGAGGAATGTGGAGGAACAGAGAGATCTTGGGGTTCATGTCCGTAGATCTCTGAAGGTTGCCACTCAAGTGGACAGAGCCATGAAGAATGCCGATAGTGTGTTCGCGTTTATTAACAGGGGGCTTGAGTTTAAGAGCCGTGGGGTTATCCTGCAACTGTACAGGACCCTGGTGAGACCACATTTGGAGTAGTGTGTGCAGTTCTGGTCACCTCACTATAGGAAGGATGTGGAAGCATTGGAAAGGGTGCAAAGGAGATTTACCAGGATGCTGCCTGGTTTAGAGGATAGGTCTTATGAGGAAAGGTTGAGGGAGCCAGGGCTTTTCTGTTTGGAGCGGAGGAGGATGAGAGGCGACTTAATAGAGGTTTATAAGGTGATGAGGGGGATGGATACAGTGGACGTTCAGAGACTATTTCCTCGGGTGGATGTAGCTGTTACAAGGGGGCATGACTATCAGATTCAGGGTGGGAGATATAGGAGGGATGTCAGAGGTAGGTTCTTTACTCAGAGAGTGGTTAGGGTGTGGAATGGACTGCCTGCTGTGATAGTGGAGTCGGACACTAGGAACTTTCAAGCGGTTATTGAATAGGCACATGGAGCACACCAGAATGACAGGGAGTGGGATAGCTTAATCTTGGTTTCGAACAAGGCTTAGCACAACATTGAGGGCCGAAGGGCCTGTTCTGTGCTGTACTGTTCTATGTTCGAAATCAATTCCTGTTCTCTCCCATTGTGTACAATCCTGATGGACCCAAATCCCTTTCCATTCACTCCCATTGTACACCATCCCAATGGATCAAAACCTCTTCTGCTCACTCCCACTGTACACAATCCCAATGGGTCTTAACCCCTTCCCATTCACCCGCACTGTACACAATCCCAATGGATCAAAACCTCTTCCTGTTCACTCCCACTGTACACAATCCCAATGGGCCCAAACCCCTTCCCATTCACTCCCACTGTACACAATCCCAATGGACCCAAACCCCTTCCCATTCACCCGCACTGTACACAATCCCAATGGACCCAAACCCCTTCCCATTCACCTGCACTGTACACAATCCCAATGGACCCAAACCCATTCCTGCTCACTCCCACTGTACACAATCCCAATGGACCCAAACCCCTTCCCATTCACTCCCACTGTACACAATCCCAATGGACCCAAACCCATTCCTGTTCACTCCCATTGTACACAATCCCAATGGACCCAAACCCCTTTGCATTCAGTCCCACTGTACACAATTCCAGTGGACCCAAACCCCTTCCCATTCACTCCCATTGTACACAATTCCAATGGACCCAAACCCCTTCCCGTTCACTCCCATTGTACATAATCCAAATAGACCCAAACCCCTCCCCATTCACACCCTTTATATACAATCCCACTGGACCCAATCCCCTTCCCATTCACATCCTCATACACAATCCCAATGGACCTAAACTTCTTCCTATTCACTCCCACTGTACACAATCTTAATGGACCCAAACCCCTTCCCGTTCACTCCCATTGTACAAAATCCAAATGGACCCAAACCCATTCCCGTTCACTCCCATTGTACACAATCCAAATGGCTCCAAACCCTTTCCCGTTCACTCCCACTGTACACAATCCCAATGGGTTTAAGCCCCTTCCCATTCACTTCCACTGTACAACATCCCAATAGATCCAAACCCCTTCCCATTCAAACCCTCCATACACAATCCCATTGGGCTCAAACCCCTTCCCATTCACACCCATTGTACTGAAACCCAGTGTTCCCAAACCCTTGCCATACATTCTGAATAATTGGGTTCTAGTTAATCTAATTTGGGAAGGCTGCTGGGGTAAAATGCGAGCATGCTATCAAGTTGCCACCTTACCATCCTGCCTATCGAAGCCATTTTCCCTGCCGTATTCCCCGGGGACATCCTCTCCAATGATCTCCAGTTTGAAACAGTGTAGGGTCCATTGAGATAGAGGGACTTCTGGTCCACAGAACTCGCTCGATCCCACTCGTCTATGGTCTGAAAAGATTTAGACAAGGATTAGGAGGACTGACCGACCTTAAGAATCAGAGACACACAGATATACCTTCAAACGTTATAGATCTGTTTGTGTATTTTAGGCATTAACACTGCATTTCTCTCGCAACTGTCCCAAAGTGTATCACAGACAGTACAGTAATTTCCTTTCAGAAGTGAGGTCACCGTTTGAAAGTGGGAAAGCAGCATCCGTTTTGTGCACAGTAAGATCCCTCAACAGCAACGTGATAATCATCTGCTTTCTTTAGTGCTGTTGGTTGAGGGATAAATATCAGTCCTGGCAAGCGGGGAGACCCCAATTCCCCCCTGCACCCCTCCCCACCCCAAAAACTTCTTCCAAATAGTGACCATGGGATTTTTTTTACAAACACAGAGAGGGCAGACAGAGCATCAGATTAATGTACCATCCTGAAATACAGCAAGTCTGACAGTGCAGCTACCTCTCAGTACTGACCCTCTGACAGTGCAACTACCTCTCAGTACTGACCCTCTGACAGTGCAGCACTCCCTCAGTACTGACCCTCTGACAGTGCAGCACTCCCTCAGTACTGACCCTCTGACAGTGCAGCACTCCCTCAGTACTGACCCTCTGACAGTGCAGCACTCTCTCAGTACTGACCCTCTGACAGTGCAGCACTCTCTCAGTACTGACCCTCTGACAGTGCAGCACTCCCTCAGTACTGACCCTCTGACAGTGCAGCACTCACTCAGTACTGACCCTCTGACAGTGCAGCACTCCCTCAGCACAGACCCTCTGACAGTGCAGCACTCCCTCAGTACTGACTCTCCGGCTATTTAAGCGATAACAACACCTTTTGTAAACAATTTGTATTCATTTCGGATCTGTGCTGTCTGCGAATAAAAATAGTTGGCTTTTGAAGTGAGGTTGCGTTCTCGATGACCCAGACAATATCTTTCTGTAATGCATTGCTCGGGTCTGGACTGCTGACTGTGCCACCCAGACCTGTATCATTGTCCATCTGGGACACCTGACTCACAACTGGACAGCCATACACTGCTGGGAAAGTTAATGCCCGACCATCTTGCCTCGCTGATCTCCTCCAGCCCCCTCTCCCCAATGCCTGCGTCCCTCTGAACACGGGGAGGGCAGGATGGGAGAATTCCCCTCTCCCCTCCCCTGAAGGACCCCTCCCCCACTCACCAGCTGCGTCCTGTTAGAGATGCTCCTTTGAGGTTTGGCCTGGGTGGTCCGTGTTGTTGTAACACCTGCGGGTGCCGAGCGTTCCGGTGCCTTCTGCGGCTTTCTGTCCCAGTCGCTCCGCTGCTCCTGCGAAGCGGAAATGGAAATGAATATAGTGATGGAAAACGGCCTCAGCCCATACTGCGAATGACAGGTTCCCTCTCTTGCACTCTATCGGGCGACCCATGGCTGAAATTGGTGACCTCGCGCAGACCCGACAGAATTTTCGAAGGAGTTCCGGATTTCTGTCCCTTCTTGTTGGGAAATGCTTCCTGACATTAGCCGAACAGCCTGGCTCTGGTTTCAATTTTAAGTTTCTGCAACCCCCCCCCACCCACCCCAACCCCGCCCGCCGCGCCGTGTTCTTGACCTGCCCCACAGCAGAAGAAAAAAAATATTTTTATCGGCCTGATTAAATCCTTTAATCATCTTAAGCCCCCTCGATTTATGCAACACTGCCTCAGTACTGAGCCTCTGACAGTGCAGCACTCCCTCAGTACTGACCCTCTGACAGTGCAGCACTCCCTCAGTACTGACCCTCTGACAGTGCAGCCCTCCCTCAGTACTGACCCTCTGACAGTGCAGCCCTCCCTCAGCACTGACCCTCTGACAGTGCAGCACTCCCTCAGTACTGACCCTCTGACAGTGCAGCATTCCCTCAGTACTGACCCTCTGACAGTGCAGCCCTCCCTCAGTACTGACCCTCCCACAGTGCAGCACTCCCTCAGTACTGACCCTCTGACAGTGCAGCACTCCCTCAGTACTGACCCTCTGACAGTGCAGCACTCCCTCAGTACTGACCCTCTGACAGTGCAGCGCTCCCTCAGTACTGACCCTCTGACAGTGCAGCACTCCCTCAGTACTGAGCCTCTGACAGTGCAGCACTCCCTCAGTACTGACCCTCTAACAGTGCAGCACTCCCTCAGTACTGACCCTCTGACAGTGCAGCACTCCCTCAGTACTGACCCTCTGACAGTGCAGCACTCCCTCAGTACTGACCCTCTGACAGTGCAGCACTCCCTCAGTACTGAGCCTCTGACAGTGCAGCACTCCCTCAGTACTGACCCTCTAACAGTGCAGCACTCCCTCAGTACTGACCCTCTGACAGTGCAGCACTCCCTCAGTACTGACCCTCTGACAGTGCAGCACTCCCTCAGTACTGACCCTCTAACAGTGCAGCACTCCCTCAGTACTGACCCTCTGACAGTGCAGCACTCCCTCAGTACTGACCCTCTGACAGTGCAGCACTCCCTCAGTACTGACCCTCTGACAGTGCAGCATTCTCTCAGTACTGATCCTCTGACAGCGCAGCACTCCCTCAGTACTGACCCTCTGACAGTGCAGCACTCCCTCAGTACTGAGCTTCTGACAGTGCAGCACTCCCTCAGTACTGACCCTCTGACCGTGCAGCGCTCCCTCAGTACCGACACTCTGACAGTGCAGCACTCCCTCAGTACTGACCCTCTGACTGTGCAGCACTCCCTCAGTACTGACCCTCTGATTGTGCAGCACTCCCTCAGTACTGACCCTCTGACAGTGCAGCACTCCCTCAGTACTGACCCTCTGACAGTGCAGCACTCCCTCAGTACTGACCCTCTGACAGTGCAGCACTCCCTCAGTACTGACCCTCTGACAGTGCAGCACTCCCTCAGTACTGACCCTCTGACAGTGCAGCACTCCCTCAGTACTGACCCTCTGACAGTGCAGCACTCCCTCAGTACTGACCCTCTGACAGTGCAGCATTACCTCAGTACTGACCCTTTGACAGTGCAGCACTCCCTCAGTACTGACCCTCTGACAGTGCAGCTCTCCCTCAGTACTGACCCTCTGACAGTGCAGCTCTCCCTCAGTACTGACCCTCTGACAGTGCAGCACTCCCTCAGTACTGACCCTCTGACAGTGCAGCACTCCCTCAGTACTGACCCTCTGACAGTGCAGCACTCCCTCAGTACTGACCCTCTGACAGTGTAGCACTCCCTCAGTACTGACCCTCTGACAGTGCAGCACTCCCTCAGTACTGACCCTCTGACAGTGCAGCACTCCCTCAGTACTGACCCTCTGACAGTGCAGCACTCCCTCTGTACTGACCCTCTGACAGTGCAGCACTCCCTCAGTACTGACCCTCTGACAGTGCAGCACTCCCTCAGTACTGACCCTCTGACAGTGCAGCACTCCCTCAGTACTGACCCTCTGACAGTGCAGCACTCCCTCAGTACTGACCCTCTGACAGTGCAGCACTCCCTCATTACTGACTGTATGGGGAATTGTACCCACAGCCTTCTGACCCGGAGGCGGAAGGGGGGGGGGGGTGAAAGTGAATGCCAACTGATGATCCTGACGGCATGCCGGACAACAGGAAGTGGCATTGCCGTTCAGAGAGAATAACTGTGGACCCCGTCGGGCTTGGCTCTGGGCAGTCGCAGGCATTAGCCGCGTGACTGACCTTCTTGTTTGCCGTTTGCTTCTCTGTCCCAGCTTTCCTTCTCTTATCTAAAAGGAAAGGGAAATAAAATTGGGATGTCATTTATTCTGGAAAGTTTCAGCGCAGTGAAAGTCACATTAATGCTGTACTCTGTCATTGAAGGAGCACTTCAGCTATTGAGATGACAACAGCCAAAATGCCAAAAAAGCTCACTGGCATCTCGTTCCCTCCACACTGGAGTATTCAACGCCTCTCAAACACAGGTTCCTGTCTCTTAACCTCCATCAACAGGAGCTCATCCCAAACATGTCCCAAACTCTGCTCTCCCCCCCCCACCCCGTGTCCCAAACTCTGCTACCACCACCCCCGTGCCCCAAACTCTGCTCCCCCCCGTGTCCCAAACTCTGCCCACCCCGTGTCCCAAACTCTGCCCCCCCCCGTGTCCCAAACTCTGCCCCCCCCCCGTGTCCCAAACTCTGCTCCCCCCCGTGTCCCAAACTCTGCCCCCCCCGTGTCCCAAACTCTGCTCCCCACCCGTGTCCCAAATTCTGCTACCACCACCCCCGTGTCCCAAACTCTGCTCCCCCCCGTGTCCCAAACTCTGCCCCCCCAGTGTCCCAAACTCTGCACCACCCCCGTGTCCCAAACTCTGCTCCCCCCCGTGTCCCAAACTCTGCCCCCCCAGTGTCCCAAACTCTGCACCACCCCCGTGTCCCAAACACTGCCCCCCCCCGTGTCCCAAACTCTGCTCACCCCCCCCGTGTCCCAAACTCTGCCCCCCCGTGTCCCAAACTCTGCTCCCCCCCCCCCGTGTCCCAAACTCTACCCCCCCCCGTGTCCCAAACTCTGCTCCCCCCCCCCGTGTCCCAAACTCTGCTCCCCCCCCCCGTGTCCCAAACTCTGCTCCCCCCCCCCGTGTCCCAAACTCTGCCCCCCCCGTGTCCCAAACTCTGCTCCCCGTGTCCCAAACTCTGCCCCCCCCCGTGTCCCAAACTCTGCTCCCCCCCCCGTGTCCCAAACTCTGCTCCCCCCCCCGTGTCCCAAACTCTGCTCCCCCCCCCCCGTGTCCCAAACTCTGCTCCCCCCGTGTCCCAAACTCTGCCCCCCCCGTGTCCCAAACACTGCCCCCCCATTTCCCAACCTCTGCTCCCCCCCCGTGTCCCAAACTCTGCCCCCCCCGTGTCCCAAACTCTGCTACCACCACCCCCGTGTCCCAAACTCTGCTCCCCCCCCCCCCCCCGTGTCCCAAACTCTGCCCCCCCCCCCCCCCCCGTGTCCCAAACTCTGCCCCCCCCGTGTCCCAAACTCTGCTCCCCCCCACCGTGTCCCAAACTCTGCTCCCCCCCCGTGTCCCAAACTCTGCTCCCCCCCCCCCGTGTCCCAAACTCTGCTCCCCCCCCCCCGTGTCCCAAACTCTGCTCCCCACCCGTGTCCCAAACTCTGCTCCCCCCCACCGTGTCCCAAACTCTGCTCCCCCCCCCCCCCGTGTCCCAAACTCTGCCCCCCCGTGTCCCCAAACTCTGCTCCCCCCCCCCCGTGTCCCAAACTCAGCCCCCCGTGTCCCAAACTCTGCTCCCCCCCCCCGTGTCCCAAACTCTGCTCCCCCCCCCCGTGTCCCAAACTCTGCCCCCTCCCGTGTCCCAAACTCTGCTCCCCCCCCCCCCGTGTCCCAAACTCTGCTCCCCCCCCCACCGTGTCCCAAACTCTGCTCCCCCCGTGTCCCAAACTCTGCTCCCCCCGTGTTCCAAACTCTGCCCCCCCCCCGTGTGCCAAACACTGTCCCCCCGTGTCCCAAACTCTGCTCCCCCCCCCCCCGTGTCCCAAACTCTGCTCCCCCCCCCACCGTGTCCCAAACTCTGCTCCCCCCGTGTCCCAAACTCTGCTCCCCCCGTGTTCCAAACTCTGCCCCCCCCCGTGTGCCAAACACTGTCCCCCCGTGTCCCAAACTCTGCCCCCCCCGTGTCCCAAACTCTGCTCCCCCCCCCCGTGTCCCAAACTCTGCCCCCTCCGTGTCCCAAACTCTGCCCCCCCCCGTGTCCCAAACTCTGCCCCCCCGTGTCCCAAACTCTGCTCCCCCCCCCGTGTCCCAAACTCTGCCCCCCCCGTGTGCCAAACACTGCCCCCCCGTGTCCCAAACACTGCCCCCCCGTGTCCCAAACACTGCCCCCCCGTGTCCCAAACTCTGCTCCCCCCCCGTGTCCCAAACTCTGCCCCCCCCCCGTGTCCCAAACACTGCCCCCCCGTGTTCCAAACTCTGCCCCCCCCGTGTCCCAAACACTGCCCCCCCGTGTCCCAAACACTGCCCCCCCGTGTCCCAAACTCTGCTCCCCCCCCCGTGTCCCAAACTCTGCTCTCCCCGTGTTCCAAACTCTGCCCCCCCGTGTCCCAAACACTGCCCCCCCGTGTCCCAAACACTGCCCCCCCGTGTCCCAAACACTGCCCCCCCGTGTCCCAAACACTGCCCCCCCGTGTCCCAAACTCTGCTCCCCCCCCCCGTGTCCCAAACTCTGCTCCCCCCGTGTTCCAAACTCTGCCCCCCCGTGTCCCAAACACTGCCCCCCCGTGTCCCAAACACTGCCCCCCGTGTCCCAAACACTGCCCCCCCCGTGTCCCAAACACTGCCCCCCGTGTCCCAAACACTGCCCCCCCGTGTCCCAAACTCTGCTCCCCCCCCGTGTCCCAAACTCTGCCCCCCCCCCCGTGTCCCAAACTCTGCCCCCCCCCGTGTCCCAAACACTGCCCCCCCGTGTCCCAAACTCTGCTCCCCCCGTGTTCCAAACTCTGCCCCCCCGTGTCCCAAACACTGCCCCCCCCGTGTCCCAAACACTGCCCCCCGTGTCCCAAACACTGCCCCCCCGTGTCCCAAACTCTGCTCCCCCCCCCGTGTCCCAAACTCTGCCCCCCCCCCCGTGTCCCAAACTCTGCCCCCCCCGTGTCCCAAACACTGCCCCCCCCGTGTCCCAAACTCTGCTCCCCCCCGTGTCCCAAACTCTGCCCCCCCCGTGTCCCAAACTCTGCCCCCCCCTCGTGTCCCAAACTCTGCTTCCCCCCGTGTCCCAAACTCTGCTTCCCCCCGTGTCCCAAACTCTGCCCCCCCGTGTCCCAAACTCTGCTCCCCCCGTGTCCCAGACTCTGTCCCCCCGTGTCCCAAACTCTGCTCCCCCCGTGTCCCAGACTCTGTCCCCCCGTGTCCCAAACTCTGCTCCCCCCGTGTCCCAAACTCTGCCCCCCCCGTGTCCCAGACTCTGTCCCCCCGTGTCCCAGACTCTGTCCCCCCGTGTCCCAAACTCTGCTCCCCCCGTGTCCCAAACTCTGCTCCCCAGCTCAACCATGCCTCCATTTTCAATTTATAATCCTAGATTTCAATTCCCTCCTAGCCATTCCAATATCTGTAACCTCCTCCAGCCCCTACAAGCTTCCCTTTCTCTGTAACCTCCTCCAGCCCCAACAACCCTCCCCATCTCTGTAACCTCCTCAAGCCCCTACAACCATCCCGATCTCAGTAACCTCCTCCAGCCCCGACAACCCTCCCTATCTCAGTAACCTCCTCCAGCCCCTACATCCCTCCCTATCTCAGTAACCTCCTCCAACCCCGACAACCCTCCCTATCTCAGTAACCTCCTCCAGCCCCTACATCCCTCCCTATCTCAGTAACCTCCTCCAGCCCCGACAACCCTCCCTATCTCTGTAACCTCCTCCAGCCCCTACATCCCTCCCTATCTCAGTAACCTCCTCCAGCCCCTACAAGCTTCCCTTTCTCAGTAACCTCCTCCAGCCCCTACAACCCTAACCAACCGCTACAACCAGTGTCTAAATCCATGTGCTAGTGAGTGGGCAGACACACACATGTACACACACTCAGGCATACACATGCAGGCGCTCACACAGGTTCACAGGTACGCACACACATACAGATGTGCACACACGCACATGCACACACACAGACCCGCACATGGACACACACAGACTGGCTCACAACACACACAGATGCATGCATACAGACGTGCACACAAGTTTACAACACTCACACACAGATGCGCATGCACACACACACACAGGCGGCACGCACATGTGCATGCGCACAGAGCCTTGCGCACACACAGGCTCACAGCCCTTACACAGACACGCACACAAGGACGCAAGTGTACAGTCACACAGACACACATGTACAGACTCACACACATAAACACACACACACTTTCAGATAGACACTCTCTCTTACACACACACATGCAGAGGCACGCTCGTATTGGACACACAGAAAGCTATAATGTTACATTTACATCGGATCAACAGGATAATGAGCAGGAGGATCAGCAAGGCACCCACGACACAGCCCACAACAATGCCAGCGATGGCACCGGCACTCAACCGATCTGGAAAGGAGAGTGAGAGAGAGAGAGAATGAGAAGACTAACCTCGGAGGGAGGGGGACAACACTTCACAAGGGTTACACATTGCGAGATGAACACGATGCATGCTTACATCGGGGGAGGCAGGGGTTAACACTGTGCCACGTGCCAGTTGAGAGCGGGCTAGAGGCGGCATTCCCACAGTGCCTTCCGCCTCGTTTTCCATTTCCGCAGGTGCCTAACCGCACAGGGCAGATTCCAGGAGCGGCAAGAGGATCGGGAGACCCGGAATGGTTTATTTGGCGCCGGGCTGCTTGGGGAGGAACAGATGTCTCTGGGACACGGCGGAGAGGGTGGGGTGGGGCAGGGTGCCCATCGATCTCCACCTCACGCCCCCGGTCTGTGCCTGCTCACCCCCACGTTCACCTGGGGTTGTTAAAATGTGTGCGCTTTGTGGGATCTTGCTGTGCATGGTTGGCATCCAGCCGCAACTCCTTTTAGCGACGCTGACCACATTTCATTGGCTGTGGAAGAGCTTCGGGAGGTGCTGAGTGCCTCAAGTGCTGCGGCCACATTTTTTTTTTAAACATTTCATTCAGGCATTTATGGTTTTATAACAACAAAAGATACAAATACAAATGTAAACAATAGTTCAGTACGTAACACACCCCTCCATCTCCCTCTGTTGCTGCCTGAGCTAGACAAAAATAGCCTAACTCCCCCTAACCCCCCTTACTTCCTAACCCCCGCCCCCTTATTGAACCTGCAAACAGTTTAGTTTTCCCCGAAGAAGTCGATACACGGCTGCCGCCTCTGAACAAGCCCTGACATCGACCCTCTCACGGCCCTCTACCCCTGGTTTCGGCGGTTCTCAGTCCCTCCACGCTAATAAGATCCGTCTCCGGGCTACCAGGGAGACAAAGGCCAAATCGTCAGCCTCTCTCGCCCCCTGGATTCCCGGGTCTTCCCACACTCCAAAGATGCCCACCTCTAAACCCGGAGCCACCCTCATTTTTAATACCATGGACATGACATCAGCAAATCCCTGCCACAATCCCCTGAGCTTTGGACATGCCCAAAACATGTGGACATGATTTTCGGGCCCACTTGCACAGCTCACACACCTGTCCTCTATCCGGAAAAAACCTGCTCATCCGGGCCACCGTCATGTGTGCCCGGTGAAGCACCTTGAATTGTATCAGGCTGAGCCTGGCACATGATGAGGGTGTGTTGACTTTACTCAGCATCCTCCCACAGACCCGCCTCCACCTCCGCTCCAAGCTCATCTTCCCATTTACGCTTTAGCTCACCTATCTGGGTTTCCTCCCACTCCATAAATTCTTTATAGATTTCCGATACCGCCCCCTCCCCCGTTCTAGAAACTACCTTGTCCTGTATCCCCTGCAGCGGTAGAAGCAGAAAGGTCAAAAACAGCTTTTGCACAAAATCCCTCACCTGTAGTTACCGAAACCCATTCCCTCCCGTCAATTCAAACTCCACTTCCGGATCCTCCAAACAGGGAAAGCTCCCATCAATAAACAGGTCCCCCTGCCTCTCAATCCCTGCTCTCTGCCACCTCCGAAACCCCCCATCCATCCTCCCTGGGACAAACCAGTGATTACCACAAATTGGAGCCCACACCGACGCACCCTCCACCCCCATATGCCTCCTGCGGCCACCTTTTTGCCACCTCACCCTCCCTGCAGAGTAGCGAGATCACTTACTGTCGATGGCAGGCGCGACGGACTGGGTTGGCGATGGCGCTCCTTGTTGAGTTCCCGTCAGCGGAAGCACGCGGAAGGAATAGCCCTGATCCTCTCGGAGCTGGTTTATGGTGACGGCACGTTCCGCCATGCCAGCCTCTTGGAGGGTGACCCAGGAGGAGGAGCGGGCCCGCAGGACGAGGACCTGCGATTGCACGAGGAACGAGGTGACCACGTCAGAGCCGCGTACCTCCCAGACGATTGAGGCTGCTGTCCTGTTGAGGCGCTGCACGGTCACGTCCATGATCAGGGGAGCTGTGGAAGTGGGAAAAGAGGAAAGGGTCGATCGTCAGATCACGGTACAATTCCTGCTCGCCACTCTATTACTTTCCGCAACCTCCAACTATCTTCCCTCATCCATCTAACCCTCACCCCCTCCCTGTCTACAATCAGTTCCCCTCCCTCCACATACCTCCATCACCCTCCACCTCCGGTCTCCATACCCCTTGGTTAGACCACACTTGGAGCACTGTGCACTGTTCCAGTCCCCATATTCCTTGGTTAGACCACACTTGGAGCCCTGTGCACAGTTCCTGTTTCCGTATCCCTTGGTCAGACCACACTTGGAGCGCTGTGCACAGTTCTGGTCTACGTACCCCTTGGTTGGAACACTGTTGACATTTTCAGTCTGTATATCCCTTGGTTAGACCACACTTAGAGCACTGTGCACAGTTCCAGTCTCCATATCCCTTGGTTAGACCACACTTGGAGCGCTGTGCACAGTTCCAGTCCCCATATTCCTTGGTTAGACCACACTTGGAGCCCTGTGCACAGTTCCTGTTTCCGTATCCCTTGGTCAGACCACACTTGGAGCGCTGTGCACAGTTCTGGTCTACGTACCCCTTGGTTGGAACACTGTTGACATTTTCAGTCTGTATATCCCTTGGTTAGACCACACTTAGAGCACTGTGCACAGTTCAAGTCTCCATATCCCTTGGTTAGACCACACTTGGAGCGCTGTGCACAGTTCTGGTCTACGTACCCCTTGGTTGGAACACTGTTGACATTTTCAGTCTATATCCCTTGGTTAGACCACACTTGGAGCATTGTGTACAGTTCTGGTCTCCATATCCCTTGGTTAGACCACACTTGGAGCATTGTGTACAGTTCTGGTCTCCATATCCCTTGGTTAGACCACACTTGGAGCACTGTGCACAGTGCTGGTCTCCATCGAACCATGATATTGGAACTATACTGTAACGATCGGGAAAGAGTGAACAGGTTGGGGTTCTTTTCTCTGGAAAAATGAAGTGACTTGATCGAGGTATTTAAAATTTGGAAAGGGCTTTCAATAGGGTCGATAGAGAGATGATGTTTTAAATTGTGTCGGAGCGAGACCACAACTTGGGGCCATCAATATGCAACAGTCACTAATTAATCTAATGCGGAATTCAGGAGAAACGTCTATATCCAGAGAGTGGGAGAATGTGGGACTTGCTCCGAGGGGAGTGGGGAGAAGGTGGAACTCGCTCCTGCAGGGAGTAGGGGGAATAATAATAATCTTTATTATTGCCACAAGTAGGCTTACATTAACACAGCAATGCAGTTAACTGTGAAAAGCCCCTAGTCGCCACATTCCGTCGCCTGTTCGGGTACACAGAGGGAGAATTCAGAATGGCCAAATTACCAAACAGCACATCTTTCGTGATTTGTGGGAGGAAACCGGAGCACCCGGAGGAAACCCACGCAGACACGGGGAGAACGTGCAGACTCCGCACAGTGACCCAAGCCGGGAATCGAACCCAGTGTTAACCACTGTGCTACCGTGCTCCACACAGGGAGTGGTTGAGGTGAATAGTGTCGATTAATTTTTAATATTTTTGAAAAATATTTTCTTAAGGCATTTGTATTATAAATTTTAACAAAATAATCAACCACACCCCAAACCAACAACAAAACCCAGCAAACATGGCTTACATAAACAACTCCCCAAACCCAATTCCCCACCACCCAACTCCCCATTCTTCCCCTTTTTAACCACCCTCTGGACATGATTCGCAATTCACCCATACACTGCCCACACCGATCCTCCACCCCTTCAAAGAACCTGCTCATCCGGGCCACAGTCATGTGCGCCCTGTAGACCACCTTAAATTGTATCAGGCTGAGCCTGGCACATGACGAGGATGCATTGACTCGCCTCAGGGCCTCCTCCCCTAACCCAGCCTCCAACTCCCCACTCAACTTTTCCTCCCACTAGCCCGGCGAAGGATCTTGCTACAATGGAAGGATGCGAGGCCCCCAAGCGTGGAGACCTGGATCAATGACATGGCGGGTTTCATTAAGCTAGAGAAGGTCAAATTCGCCCGGAGAGGGTCGGTACAAGGGTTCTTTAGGCGGTGGCAACCTTTTCTCGACTTTCTGGCTCAACGATAGGGCACAGGGACAGTAGCAGCAGCAACCCGGGGGGGGAGGGGGGGAAGGGGGAGGGAAAAGGGGGGGAGGGCAGACAATGACTATGTTTGTTTATTTAATTTTAATTTATTTTTAAGTTCTTTTGTTGTTCATTGGGGTTGGGGGGGGTGGGGGGATGTGATACATGCATCGATACGGTCTGGGGGTGTTATAGTTATTATGGGTTATTTTGTTGCATTTCATTGTTTGTCGTTATGTTTTATATTTTCTGTAAAAAATTCCAATAAAAATTATATTTAAAAAAAAACTTTTCCTCCCACTTTCGCTTCACTTCTGCTATCAGGGCTCCCTCCCAATCCACTCTTTGTATATTTCCGATACCTTCCCCTCCCCCACTCCCGCTTTTGACACTACCTTAACCTGCAACTCCTGAAGCGGTAGGTGCGGGAAAGTCGATGCCTGCCTCTGCATAAAGTCTCTCACCGGCAAGGAGTGAAACCCAATCCCACCGGGCAGCTCACACTCCTCCTCCAACTCTACCAAACAAGGAAAGTCTCCATCTATAAATAGAGGCCCAAACCACACAATTCCCACCCACTGCCACTTCCAAAATCCCCCATCCAGCCCTCCCAGAACAAACCGACGGTTGCCACAGAGCGGTGCCCACACCGACGCTCCCACCAGCTTTATATGCTGCCACCATTGTCCCCACACCCTCAGAGCCGCCACCGCTACCTTGTGGAGTACCTGGTTGCCGTTCAGCACCATTAGCAGTGCCCCTAAGCTCGTATCCTCACATGAGGCTGCCTCCATCCGCCCCCACTATCCATTTTCTGACCATTGTGATATTCATTGCCCAGTAGTCATTTATAAAGCTCGGGGGAGCCAGCCCCCACCATCCCCTCCCCCACCTCCGACCTCGCTGCGGCGACACCTTCTTCACCCGCGGGGTTTTACCCGCCCACACAAACCCTGAGATCACTGCATTCACTTTCATGAAAAACGTCTTGGGAAAGAAGATTGGGAGGCTCTGAAACACAAACAAGAACCTCGGGTGGACCGTCACCTTCACCGTCTGAACCCTCCCCGCCAGTGACAACGGGAGCGCATCCAACCCTTTTAAAGTCCCCCCTCGTCTGCTCCACCAGATTTAATTGATGCAGCTGCTCCCACGCCCATGCCACCTGAATGCCCAAATACCAAAAGTTTCCCTTCACCACCTTGAATGGCATCTCCCCCAATCTTTTCTCCTGCTCCTTCGTCTGGATCGGAAAGATCTCACTTTTACCCATATTCAATTTGTACCCCGAAAACCGGCTCTAGGATCCCCATAATCAACCTAATCCCCCCCCCAGCGGGTCCGAAATGTACAGCAACAGATCGTCCACGTAAAGTGTGACCCTGTGCTCCACCACCCCCTTCCTCGCAATATCCCTGCCAGTCCCTCGATGCTCCAGCAACCGGACCCAGCTCACAAAACCCTTCCCAAACTCAAACCACCCCAGGGTCTCCCTCAAATAGTCCCACCCGGTTCTCCGTGTCCATGGCAACCATCATCTCTACCTCTCGTCCCTCGGGGGCATCATGATCACATTTGGTAGCCTCCTGATTTTAGCCGCCAGATGCCTCCCCTTCACGAACCCCGCCTGGTCCTCCCCTGTCACTTTGGCACACATTCCTCAATCCTCGAGGCCAAGATCTTGGCCAATAACTTGGCATCCACAGTTAACTGAGATCGGCCTATACGACTCACACTGCTCCAGATCCTTCTTCCGCTTCAGAATCAGTGAGATTGAGCCCTGCAACATCATCAGGGGGAGCATCCCCCGCTCCATCGCCTCGTTAAACGCCCTTACCATCAAGGGCCCCAGTTAAACCCCAAGAACATTTTGTAAAACTCCACTGGGTATCCATCCGGACCCGGGGCCTTGCCCGACTGATCGCCTCCAGCGGGGCCTTGCCCAACTGTATCGCCTCCAGCCCCTTCGCCACATCTACTAACCCAATGCGGACACCCAGCCCCTCTACCAGTTCCTCTACCATCCTCAGGAACTCCAACCCCTCCAGAAACCACCTCATCCCCTCCACCCTGCCTGGGGGTACTGACTCATGCAGCCTACTGTAGAAATCGCTAAACACCCCATTCACCCACACCGGGACCAAAACCCCGTTCCCCCCTTCTTGTCCTTCACTTTCCCGATCTCCCTTGCTGCCTCCTGCTTCCTCAACTGGTGAGCCAGCACCCAGCTCGTCTCTTCACCATATTCAGAAACCTCCCCTCTCGCCCTCCTTAGCTGCCCAACTGCTTTCCCCGTAGATAACATCCCCGCCAACAGCTTCCTATCTAAAAAAATTAATATGGGAATACACCCTGCGAGAAAAACGAAAATTCATTCACCCTCGGCCTCCAAGACTTCCATGGATCCACCCCAGCACGTACTCCATAAACCCTTTCAGCTTCTTCACTATCGCCGACTACCTCCCCAACCTTGAACTCGACCGGTCTAACCTTGGGTCTAACCGTATTAAAATCAGCCCCCCCCCCGCCCCCACAATTATCAACCGATGTGAGTCCAGATCGGGGACCTTCCCCAACTTCCACCTCAAACTCCACATCATTCCAGTTCGTGGCATAAACATTCACCAATATCACCGCCTCACCTCCAGTCTCCCACTCAACATCACAGCTAAATCGCTGGCTTTGAAACAGACCAAGGCAGGCCAGCAGCACGGTTCAATTCCCGTACCAGCCTCCCCGAACAGGCGCCGGAATGTGGCAACTCGGGGTTTTTCACAGTAACTTCATTTGAAGCCTACTTGTGACAATAAGCGATTTTCATTTCATTTCATGTTTCCCCCCCAGAGTCAGTCACTATACTCCCCACTTTGAACGCTGCCTGATTATTAAGCAAAATTGACACCCCCCTCGTTTTAGAATCTAATCCCGAATGGAATACCTGCCCTACCCACCCTTTCCTCAACCTAGTCTGACCCACAACCTTCAGATATATCTCCTGTAACAGAGCTACGTCCGCCTTTAGACTTTTTAAATGTGTGAACACACGGGCCCTCTTGACCGGCCCATTCAAACCTCGCATGTTCTATGATGTGATCAGCCTGGCAGGGGGGGGGGGGCACCCTGCGGCATGCCTCCCCCGCCGATCAACCATAACCCCTCCTGGGCCTGCCTCCAGGCCACGTCCCGCGCCTCCTTGGGCCCGCCCTCGGATGTCCACCGTCATTGACCCTCTTCATACCACATTTTAGAAACCCCTCCCCTGTCAGCAGTTCCCCCCCACAACAAAATAACAACCCCAACCCCCATCAAAACACTCACCTCCCGCTCACCCCCCACTTTGCTTCCGTGAACTAGGCTACACAACTAGCCTGGTGGCCCCCGCCTAGCATCTTACCCCCCCCCCCCACTGATTCCCCACCCCCACTCAAACATTCTACATGTGCAAACCTAACAACACCCACCAAACACAAAGAAAAGTACAATCCACCAACCCCACCAAGAACAAACACAGAGCCATGGCCCCAAACACAGTGCAAAAATAAACCAAACAAATCCCAAAGGCACAGAAAGGGAATATCTCTTCCAACGTTCAGTGTCCTCCTTCTCCTGCAGGTTCATTGTCCCTGATAAAATCCATCGCCTCCTCAAGTGTCCCGAAATACAGCTCCCGACCCTTATAGGTCACCCATAGGCTCGCCGGGTACAACATGCCAAACTTCACCCCCTTCTTATAGAGGTCCGCCTTCACCTTGTTGAAGCCTGCTCTCCTCTTAACCAACTCCGCATCCAGGTTCTGGTATATACGCAGCTCGCTGCGCTCCCAGATACAGCGCCTAGTCTGCCTGGCCCACCTCAGGATCCGCTCCTTGTCCAGGAACCGATGCAGGTGCACCACCATCACCCACGGAAGCTCGATGCCCTGTGGCTTCCTCGTCAGTGCCCTGTGTGCCTGGTCCACTTCAAGGGCCATACAAATGCCCCCTCTCCCAGCAACTACCCGAACATTCGAGCAACATATACGTCAGCATCCATTCCCTCACTGCCCTCTGGCAGTCCCACGATCCTCAGATTTTGCTTGCGAGACCGATTCTCCTGGTCCTCCACTTTCTCCTGCAGCCGCCTTTGATCCCACATCAGCCCTTCGCTGCCATCGAGGCAAGCTGCTCCTCGTGCTCCCCCACCTTCTACCTTCTGGATCGCCTGGCTCTGGGCCTCCAACCTCGTCTCCCCGGGGTCGATTCCCGCCTTTATCGGGTCCACCACCCCAGCCAGGTCGTCCAAATTCTCCTTCCTCTGCTGGGTGAGCTTCTCGATAAGAAAGCCCACCAGCTGCTCCGTCGACCATAGAGAGAGTCGGGTGGGTCCCTGACCCTCTGCCATCTTCACCTGTGTCACAGGCATATCCCCAGCAATCTCCAACTGTTCCCTTTTTTCCGGCCACTTCTGGTCCACAAATCCATCCACCGGTGGGACACTCTCTCCTACCACCCCCCCCCCCCTGCACCTTTTTTAATCAAAAGATCCACCCGTTAGCCGAAAAAGGTCCGCAAATTGCACCATGAGCGGGTGCCATCAAATGTGCAACCACACACCATGCGCGCCACTGTGGATGTATTTAAGTGGGAAGCTGGATAAATGCATGAGGGAGAGAAGAATAGAAGGAGGTGGTGATGGGTGGAGATGAAGGGGGGGGGGGGCACTGGGGAGAGGCTCGTGTGGACCAGGAACATCAGCATGTTGCAGATGGGCCAAATGGCCTGATTCAGTGCTGGGAAATCAGTGTCATTTTCCATTATGTATGTATGTACACAGCCCAAATCTCAGTTCCTACCTGTCAGAATCAGGCTGGGTCTGTTCTCTCCCAAAGGATTTCGACAGGAACAGCTGTAATTCCCAGTGTCGTTCTCTAAGGAAAAATTCCGGATGTGTAATTCCGAGCTGTTGGGTGAGATGATGAGTTTCCCGTTGCTCCTTAACACTTTCTCTCCTTTGAACCAATGAATAATGGAGGCTGGGTTCGACCTGACCTCACAGGTCAGGGTCACAGTGGCATCGCCCTGTGTCTCCCTAACAACGCGTCTCGTCAGGATGACCAACGGTGCCACTGTGGAGAAAAGACAACACAAAGGACATCAATCCAAAGTTAATGACAACCTCCCATCTTCGAGCGGAGAGTTAAGGGGCAGAGTGAATTGAGGCGTTCTAAATTGTGACGGGGGTTTGGATAGAGTCAACAAGGGGTAAGTGTTTCTCAGTGATCCTCCAGCCCCTACAACCCTCCCTATCTCTGTAACCTCCTCCAGCCCCTACAACCCTCCCGACCTCTGTAACCTCCTCCAGCCCCACAACCCTTCCCATCTCTGTAACCTTCTCCAGCCCCTACAACCCTTCCCATCTCTAACCTTCTCCAGTCCCTACAACCCTTCCCATCTCTGTAACCATCTCCAGTCCCAACAACCCTCCCCATCTCTGTAACCTTCTCCAGCCCCAACAACCCTCCCCATCTCTGTAACCTTCTCCAGCCCCAACAACCCTCCCCATCTCTGTAACCTTCTCCAGCCCCAACAACCCTCTCCATCTCTGTAACCTTCTCCAACCCCAACGACCCTCCCCATCTCTGTAACCTCCTCCAGCCCCAACGACCCTCCCCATCTCTGTAACCTTCTCCAGCCCCAACAACCCTCCCCATCTCTGTAACCTACTCCAGCCCCAACAACCCTCCCCATCTCTGTAACCTCCTCCAGCCCCAACGACCCTCCCAATCTCTGTAACCTTCTCCAGCCCCAACTACCCTCCCAATCTCTGTAACCTTCTCCAGCCCCAATAATGCTCCCCAAATCTTTAACCTTCTCCAGCCCCAACAACCCTCCCTATCTCTGGAACCTTCTCCAGCCCAAACAACCCACCCCAAATCTGTAACCTTCTCCAGCCCCAACAACTCTCCCCATCTCTGTAACCTCCTCCAGCCCCAACAATCCTCCCCATCTCTATAACCTCCTGCAGCCTCGACAACCCTCCCCATTTCTGTATCCTCCTCCAGCCCCAACAACCCTCCCCATCTCTGTAACCTCCTCCAGCCCCAACAACCCTCCCCATCTCTGTAACCTTCTCCAGCCCCAACGACCCTCCCCATCTCTGTAACCTCCTCCAGCCCCAACGACCCTCCCCATCTCTGTAGCCTTCTCCAGCCCCAGCAGCCCTCCCCATCTCTGTAACCTTCTCCAGCCCCAACAACCCTCCCCATTTCTGTAACCTTCTCCAGCCCCTACAACCCTCCTTATCTCTGTAACCTCCTCCAGCCCCTACAACCCTCCCTATCTCTGTAACCTTCTCCAGCCCCAGCAACCCTCCCCATCTCTGGAACCTTCTCCAGCCCCAACAACCCTCCCCATTTCTGTAACCTTCTCCAGCCCAACGACCCTCCCCATCTCTGTAACCTTCTCCAGCCCCAACAACCCTCCCCATTTCTGTAACCGTCTCCAGCACCAACGACCCTCCCCATCTCTGTAACCTTCTCCAGCCCCAGCAACCCTCCCCATCTCTGTAACCTTCTCCACACCCAATAATGCTCCCCAAATCTGTAACCTTCTCCAGCCCCAACAACCCTCTCTATCTCTGGAACCTTCTCCAGCCCAAACAACCCACCCCAAATCTGTAATCTTCTCCAGCCCCAACAACCCTCCCCATCTCTGTAACCTTCTCCAGCCCCAACAACCCTCCCCATCTCTGTAACCTCTTCCAGCCCCAACAGCCCTCCCCATCTCTGTAACCTCCTCCAGCCCCAACAGCCCTCCCCATCTCTGGAACCTTCTCCAGCCCCAATAATCCTCCCCGTCTCTGTAACCTCCTCCAGTCCCAATAATCCTCCCCATCTCTGTAACCTCCTCCAGCCCTAACAACCCTCCCCATCTCTGGAACCTTCTCCAACCCCAATAATCCTCCCCATCTCTGTAACCTCCTCCAGCCCCAATAATCCTCCCATCTCTGTAACCTCCTCCAGCCCTAACAACCTTCCCTATCTCTGTAATCTCCTCCAGCCCCAACAACCCTCCCCATCTCTGTAACCTCCTCCAGCCCCAACAACCCTCCCCATCTCTGTAACCTCCTCCAGCCCCTACAACCCTCCCTATCTCTGTAACCTCCTCCAGCCCCTGCAACCCTCCCTATCTCTGTAACCTCCTCCAACCCCTCCTATCTCTGTAGCCTCCTCCAGCCCCTACAACCCTCCCTATCTCTGTAACCTCCTCCAGCCCCAACAACCCTCTCCATCTCTGTAACCTTCTGCAGCACCTACAACCCTCCCTATCTCTGTAACCTCCTCCAGCTCCTGCAACCATAGAACATAGAACAGTACAGCACAGAACAGGCCCTTCAGCCCTTGATGGTGTGCCAAGCAATGATCACCCTACTCAATCCCACGTATCCACCCTATATCCATAACCCAACAACCCCCCCCCCCCTTAACCTTACTTTTTTTTAGGACACTACGGCCAATCAACCTAACCCACACATCTTTGGACTGTGGGAGGAAACTGGAGCACCCGGAAGAAACCCACGCACACACGGGGAGGACATGCAGACTCCGCACAGACAGTGACCCAGCCGGGAATCGAACCTGGGACCCTGTAGCTGTGAAGCATTTATGCTAACCACCATGCTACCGTGCTGCCCCTAAATACCCTCCGAGATTTGTCTATAAGTCTGTCTAACAATGGGAAGAGGATAACCAGGGAAAGAGTAGGACCTATTCGGGACGAAGGGGGCAATCTGTGGGTGGAGCCAGAGGTTATTGGGAGGCTGTTGAACAAATATTTCACATCTGTCTTCACCCAAGAGAATGAGGAGGTAGATTTGGAACTCGGGGAGAGAGACTGTGAGGTTCTTGAGCAAATTGACATGGGGGTGACAAGGTATTGGAGGTGTTGGTTGGCTTAAAAGGTGTGTGGATGAGGATAGTGCAACTGATAAGCCTTTGACAAGGTCCCACATGGGAGACTTATAAAGAAGGCAAATAAATGCACATGGTAACTTGATAAGGTGGATTCAAAATTGGCTTAGTGATAGGAGACAGAGGGTGGTAACAGACGGCTGCTTTAGTGACTGGAAGCCAGTGTCCAGTGGCTTACCACAGGGACCCCCTATTGTTTGTCATTTATATAAACGACATAGCTGGATATGTGGGGGTGGGATCAGTATGTTTGTGGATAACACAAAGATTGGCCGGGTGGTTAACGGTTGAGTGTCTTGGGTTACAGAAAGATAGAGACGGGATGGTCAAATGGGCAGAAAGGTGGCAGATGGAATTTAATCCTGAAAAGTGTGAGGTGATGCACTTTGGAAGGAGTAATGTGGTAAGGAAGTATTCAATGAATGGCCTGACACTGGGAAGTTCCGAAGAACAAAGGGACCTTAGCGTGTTGGTCCATAGATCTCTAAAGGCAAAAGGGCAAGTTAATGGGGTGGTGAAAAAGGCACATGGGACATTTGCTTTTATCTATCGAGGCATAGATTACAAAAGCAGGGAGGTCACGTTGGAACGAAAGGGAAAATGCTGGAAAATCTCAGCAAGTCTGGCAGCATCTGTAGGGAGAGAAAAGAGCTAACGTTTCGAGTCCGATGACTCTTTGTCAAAGCTGGAGATCATGTTGGGGTTGTACAGAACTTTGGTGAGGCCACAGCTGGAGTACTGTGTGTAATTCTGGTCACCACATTGTAGGAAGGATGTGATTTCACTGGAGGGGGTGCAGAGGAGATTCACCAGGGTGTTGTCTGCGATGGAACATTTAAGTCATGAAGTGAGGTTGGATAGGCTTGGGTTGTTTTCATTGAAGCAGAGAAAACTGAGGGGTGACCTGATTGAGGTGTGCAAGATTATGAGGGGCATGGACAGGGTGGAAAGGAAGCAGCTGTTCCCCTTAGTTGAAGGATCGGTTACCAGGCGACACAAGATCAAGGTGAGAGACAGAAGGTTTAAGAAGGATTTGAGGAAAAACCTTGTTACCCAGAGGGTGGTGATGGTCTGGAATGCACTGCCTGGGCGAGTGGTAGAACATAGAATAGAACAGTACAGCACAGAACAGGCCCTTCTGCCCTCGATGTTGTGCCGAGCCTTGTCCGAAACCAAGATCAAGCTACCCCACTCCCGGTCATTCTGGTGTGCTCCATGTGCCTATCCAATAACCGCATGAATGTTCCTAAAGTGTCCGACTCCACTATCACAGCAGGCAGTCCATTCCACACCCTAACCACTCTTGGAGTAAAGAACCTACCTCGGACATCCCTCCTGTAACTCCTACGAGGCGGGTTGCCTCACATCCTTTAAAAAGTACCTGGATGAGTACTTGGCATGTCATAGCATCCAGGGCTATGGGCCAAGTGCTGGCAAATGGGATTAGGTCGGCAGGTCAGGTCTTTTTCATGTGTCGGTGCACACCCGATGGGCCAAAGAACCTCTTCTGCACTGTATTGTTCTGTGATTCCATCCCTCTGGCATAGTCCCATAAAATCCCTACTGTGTAGAAGAAGGCCATTTGGCCCATCGAGTCTGCAACGTCCCTCTGAAAGAGCACCCACCTAGGCCACCTGCTCCACCCTTTCCCTGGAACCCAATCTACCCTGCACATCCCTGGACACTGAGGGACAATTTATCAAGGCCTTCCACCTAACCTGCACATCTTTGGACTGTGGGAGGACACCGGAGTACCCAGAGAAAACCCACGCAGACACGGGGAGAACATGCAAACTCCACACAGTTACCCAATGTCAGAATTGAACCCGGGTCCCTGGCGCTGTGAGGCAGCAGTGCTAACCATTGTGCCACCATGCCGCCCCATACTCTGTCTGTCTCTCTGACTCTCTCTCTCTCTCACACTCTCTGACATTGTGATTCTATCGTTCTCTGTGTGCTTCGCTCTGTGGGTGTGTCGCTCTCTGTGTGTCTCTCTCTCCCTCTGTCTCTCTCTTTGTGTTGCTCTCTGTAACTCTCTCTCTCTCTGTCTCCCTCTCTCACCGACTCTGTCTGTCTCTCTGTCTCTGTCTCTCTCTGTCTATGTGTGTGTGTGTCTCTCTCTCTCTGTCTGATCTCTCTCTGACTCTCTCTCTGTCTCACTGTGTGTGTGTCTCTCTCTCTCTGTCTCTCTCTGTCTCTCTCTCTGTTTCTCTCTCCCTCTAACTCTGTCTGTCTGTCTCTCTCTGACTCTGTCTGTCTGTCTCCCTCTCTCTCTGTTTCTCTCTCTGTGTCTCTCTCTCTCTGTTTCTCTCTCTGACTCTCTCTCTCTGTTTCTCTCTCTGACTCTCTCTCTGTCTGTGTCTCTCTGACTCTCTGTGTGTGTGTCTCTCTCTCTCTGCCTCTCTCTCTTTCTCACTGTCTCTCTCTCTGTCTCACTGTCTCTCTCTCTGTCTCTCTGGGAGATTTTCTGGCCATCCCTTGGCATGTTTTTCAGTGGCGAGACGCAGACCACCATCTCTCTCGCTCCATTTCTCTGTCTCGCGCTCTATTTCTTTATCTCTCTCGCTCTTTCTCGCAATCAAACATGCTCCGTCTCTCTCATGCTCGCGTTCATCTCTTTTTCTCTCTCTCTCATGATCTCTTTCTCTCGCCCTATCTCTTTTTCTCCCTTTGTCTATCTCTTTTTCTGCTCCTTTAAGATGCTCCTTATAAATCCACCTCTTATTTAGATATTTTGGTTGCCCTTCCTGCCCGCCTCCTCCTGTGGTTGTGACTCCGGTTTGATTTGGTAACTGTGTGTGTAGCCTTGGAATATTCTTTACTGGGCCCTACATAAATGCAGCCTGGTGGTGTCGGAACTGTGAGGGCTCACCTGGTTGGACGATGCAGTATTTGACAGCCGCACTGTGATTGGCCACGCACGTCACGTTGCTGCCACTTAGGCTGGCTGGCGAGCTCTCGTTGTAGACGAGCTGGGAGAATGCACTGACCTTACGGGACAGTCCCACCCAGCGAACTTCAGCCTTGGGGATACCTCCAGTCCAGGAGCAGGTCAACTGCAGGACACGGTGATCCTGAATGGAAACCATCGAACAGGACGGCTCTCCCTGAGGCAGCTCTGCTCAGCAAAGCAAAGAGGTTATTGCGACATGTCCAATTTCACAGCACACAACCAGGCCATTCGGCCCATCAACTCTCTGCTGGTGCTCCTGCTCCTTACATCACCCCCGCTCTTCATCTCCCCCCCCCCCCATCACAACCTCCTTCTATTCCTCTCTCCCTCATGTGTTTATCCAGCTTCCCCCTTAAATACATCAACATATTTCATCTCAACCATTCTCCATGGGAGCGAGTCCCAAGTTCTCCGCACTCCCCATGGGAGCGGGTCCCATGCTCTCCCCACTTCCCCTGGGAGCGAGTCACGCATTCTCCCCATTCCCTATGGGAGTAAGTCTGTGGGAGCGAGTCCCAGATGCTCCTCACTCCCTGTGGGAGTGAGTCCCACATTCTCCTCACTCTCCGTGGGAGCGAGCCCCATACTCTCCCCACTCCCTGTGGGAGTGAGTATCACATTCTCCCCACTCCCTGTGGGTGTGAGTCCCACATTCTCCCCACTCCCTGTGGGAGCGAGTCCCACATTCTCCCCACTCCCTATGGGAGCGAGCCCCACATTCTCCCCACTCCCTGTGGGAGCGAGCCCCACATTCTCCCCACTCCCTGTGGGAGCGAGTCCCACATTCTCCCCACTCCCTGTGGGAGCGAGTCCCACATTCTCCCCACTCCCTGTGGGAGCGAGTCCCACATTCTCCCCACTCCCTGTGGGAGCGAGTCCCACATTCTCCCCACTCCCTGTGGGAGCGAGCCCCACATTCTCCCCACTCCGTGTGGGAGTGAGTCCCACATTCTCCCACTCCCCGTGGGAGCGAGTCCCACATTCTCCCCACTTTTTGATTTTAAAACAGGTTAAAGGTTTATGGGGAACAGTTAGGGAGGTGGCTCTGAGACCAGGATGAGATCAGCCATGATCTGATTAAATGGCAGAACAGGCTCGAAGGGCTGAATTACCCACTTCAAGTTCCTATGTTCCACTCCCTGGGTAGAGAAGTTTCTCCTGGAATTCCCCATTGGATTTATTAGTGGCTGCTTGATGTCATAACGATAACAACCATCTCTTAGTTCTTTCTCCTCCATTCACTAGGATAATGACTGATCCAATTGTAACCAATACTCCACATTCCCGCCTACCCCTGCATAACCTTTGGCCCCTCAGTTAATCAAAATTCCTCGCCAATCTGGTTGGCTGGACAGCCATTGTGGATCACATTGACATCGACAGACGGGGGTTCAATTTCCCTTTCCAGTCGGGATGGATCGGCAGGAGAAAGTTGCACTGCAATGCCACACGCAGTCAAATAGCCGGCTGCTATTCACTGTTCTTCAACACCCCCCACAATCCCTCCACCCACATCCCTCGCCAGTAGTTATCCGCCCCCTTCCGGTTGTTGTTACTCAGATCTTATTATCTGTTGGGTGCGATCTAATAATCGACTAAACGACAAATCTCATTATTTTGGTATTAACAGACGAACAAGATCCTGGGATTAGATGAACCTGGGCTGACGATTAGAGCTTGGATTATTTGATCTGTCAGAGCAATGTGTAAAATCATAGCTCTGAGGTAAGTTAGTGTTTCTTGTATCTGAGGAGGTGTTTATAATTACGTGTGTGATTTCCATATCGCTGTCAAATTCAGACCACAAGGCGTAGGGACAGAAGGATGCCATTCGGTCCATTGAATCTGCTCTGCCATTCAATGAGATGACTGATCTGATATAATCCTCAACTCCCACTTTCCCACCTTATCCCATAACCCTCGATCCCCTCACTGATTAAAAATCTGTCTATCTCAGCCTTAAACATACTTAACGGCCCGGCCTCTATAGCTCTCTCCGGTAAAGAATTCCATAGATTCACTCCCCTCTAGAGAAGAAATTCCTCATCTCTGTCTGAAATGGGCGGCCCACTACTTTGAGATTATGCCCTCTGGTCCGAGACTCTCCCACAAGAGAAAACATCCTCTCAGCATCTACCCTGCCAAGCTCCCTGTGAGTCCTGTATATCTCAATAAGGTCACCCCCTCATTGTTCTGAACTCCAATGAAGTCAGACCCAACCTACTCAACATCGCCTCATCAGAAAATCCCTCCATACCCAGGATCGACCCAGTGAACCTTCTCTGGACTGCCTCAAATGTCAGTAGATCTTTCCTTAGATAATGGACCAAACCGTTCACAGTATTCCAGGTCTAGTCTAACTCGTGTCTTGTATAGTTTTAACAGTATTTCCCTATTTATATACTCCATTCCCTTTGAAATAAAGGCCATCATTCCATTTGCCTTCCCAATTACCTACTGGCATGTCAGCGTTTTTGTGATTGTTGCATGAGAGCCCTCAAATCCCTCCGTGCTGCAGTTTTCTGCATTCTTTCTCCATTTAATTAATATTCAGCTCCTTTATTCGACCTATTAAAGTGTACCACTTCACACTTTCCTACATTATCTGCCACGTTTTTGCCCACTCACTAAACCTGCATTATATCTGTTTAGATGACTTATCGTGTCTTCCTCACGACTTGCCATCTCGCCTATTTTTGTGACATCTGCCAACTTGGCCACTTTGAGCTCTCCACTTTGTCTGTCCTTTTATCTTATCATTAACCTTCGGCCCCTCCATTTCAGGCATGTGCTATTCTATTAACCTTTTCAAAAGATTCATTATTTGGCGCTTTTGCTGTGTTCCAAATATTAGGGATCTTGAAATCTCTCTGCTGCCTTGTGGTTTCCCCGTCATAAAAATCTCTGACAAATTTCAGTCCAAAGTGGTCGTCTCGAACTCCCCTTCCCCAAAACTGGACCCTCCCATAACACTGACCTGCATTTCCGACTCGGGTAAATATAAGAAATTGCTCTATATTATATTTCATATTTGTGGTAGTAATATTATTAAAAACTCAGGTGTAAAATATGTACAGTCAGTATGTCTGTTAAATCTGTAATTAAGGTGTTGTAAAAGGTGAGGTGATCATTCATTCCAACCAGTCCTTGGTTACAAATAAAGAGTGAAGAGACTCGTGTTTTGATTGCTGGTGATTCCCTGCAGAACAGATAATTTATGAGGGCCGGTGTTTAGTCTTGGCTAAGCAGGTCATGGGACATCTTAGACAGATAGATGATGTAATTCATGGAAGGAGTCAGTTCTGTCTGTAGGTTGTGGTTTTGCCAAATGCTGTTGGGTTGAGCAGGAGAGTCTGACTAGACAAAAGTATTTTCAGGTTATTCCTGAAATGGGTCTCTCTCCAAAGTTCTGGACACATAAATAAGTAACCTATTTTGTTAACTTAATTTATAAGCAGCATTTGAACTGTATTGGACTGCTTAATTGGAGTTAGTAGCAGGTATAGATAGTAAGTTAAAGTTTCCCCCTTTGTTTAAGAACTGTTTGGGGTGGCAAGATAGCACAGTGGGGGGCATGGTAGCACAGTGGTTAGCACTGTCCCTCACAGAGTCAGGGTCCCAGGTTCAATTCCCAGCTTGGTTCTGTGCTGAGTCTGCACATTCTCCCCGTGTCTGCGTGGGTTTCCTCCGGATGCTCCGGTTTCCTCCCACTAGTCCCAAAAGACGTGCTGTGAGGTAATTTGGACATTCTGAATTCTCCCTCAGTGTACCCAAACAGGCGCCGGAGTGTGGTGACTAGGGGCTTTTCACAATAACTTCATTGCAGTGTCAATGTAAGCCTACTTGTGACAGTAATAAAGATTATTATTAACTGTTATTTGTAAAACTATTTCCTCTGATGTTAATGTGGTTAATTCTAGGTTTAAATTAAAGTTTGTTTCAACATAAAAGATACCTATTAGTCAGAATCATCCTCCGGATGTGAAGTATCCTTTCCTCAGTTTTACAAATTAATAAAAAATTGGTTGGGGCTCTTGTCTGGTATCCGAACAAAAGTTTGGTTCCAGTCCAGTATCCTATAACTTGCACCCTCCCTTCATCTCCCGATGCGAGTTTCTGTCTCTGACAATACGTGTAAAGGACACCGGCAGCCATGAGGAGAGGGGCAGCACAGCGGGCACTCACCGTACACGGTGATCATCTGCGTCTTCCTCACCGTACGGCTCAGCCTGGCATTGGTAACGATGCAGCTGTAGATTCCAGCCTGGTCCAGTTGGATGCGGTCGAAGATCAGCACCGGGTTGGAGGGCACGTTGGTGTCGCTGCTCTCGCCCACACTCCACAGGTACTGTGCCGGTGGCTCGGAGCTGGTGGAGCACGTCAGGGTGACCGTGGAGTTGACCAGGACGAAGCGGGCGGGCTGGGGGTCTGTGGGGGACATGATGCTGATGGTGGGCATATCCGGGCCATCTGGAATTGAAGTGTGTGTTGGGGGGTGGGGTGGAAAAAAAAACAGCTGTCACGTGGATACAGTGCATGGAGAGAGGGTGTCAGGAATCTGGAGCATAATGCACATGCCCTCGAATAGCTGGTCGTAGTTCACTGATTTCCCACACCTAGCCTACAAACTGGCTTTCAAAGGCACCTGCTCATCAACTCCAACAGTACGGCATTCCCTCCTAGCTGACAGTCCGACAATGCAGCATTCCCTCAGTACTGACCCTCTGACAGTGCAGTACTCCCTCAGTACTGACCCTCTGACAGTGCAGCACTCTCTCAGTACTGACCCTCTGACAGTGCAGCACTCCCTCAGTACTGACCCTCTGACAGTGTAGCATTCCCTCAGTACTGACCCTCTGACACTGCAGCGCTCCCTCAGTACTGATCCTCTGCCAGTGCAGAACTCCCTCAGTACTGACCCTCTGACAGTGCAGAACTCCCTCAGTACTGACCCTCTGACAGTGCAGCACTCCCTCAGTACTGATCCTCTGCCAGTGCAGCACTCCCTCAGTACCGACCCTCTGACAGTGCAGCAATCCCTCAGTACTGACCCACTGACAGTGCAGCACTCCCTCAGTACTGACCATCTGACAGTGTAGCGCTCCCTCAGCACTGACCCTCTGACAGTGCAGCACTCCCTCAGTACTGATCCTCTGCCAGTGCAGCACTCCCTCAGACTGACCCTCTGACAGTGCAGCACTCCCTCAGTGCTGATCCTCTGACAGTGCAGAACTCCCTCAGTACTGACACTCTGACAGTGCAGCACTCCCTCAGTGCTGATCCTCTGACAGTGCAGCACTCCCTCAGTACTGACTCTTCTACAGTGCAGCACTCCCTTGGTACTGACCCTCTGATAGTGCAGCACCCACTCAGTAGTCACCCTCTGATTGTGTATCTCTCTCTGCCGATGTGCACTAAGGGATGGAGAGAGGCACAGAGGGATAGAGAGAGTGAGGCATAGAGGGAGAGAGAGAGAGAGAGGCACAGAGGGATAGAGAGAGAGGCACAGAGGGATAGAGAGAGAGAGGCACAGAGGGATAGAGAGAGAGAGGCACAGAGGGATAGAGAGAGTGAGGCATAGAGGGACATAGAGAGAGAGGCACATAGGGATAGTGAGAGAGGCACAGAGGGATAGAGTGAGAGAGAGTCACAGAGGGATAGAGAGAGAGGCACAGAGGGATAGAGAGAGAGGCACAGAGGGATAGAGAGAGAGAGGCACAGAGGGATAGAGAGAGACACAGAGGGATAGAGAGAGAGAGGCACAGAGGGATAGAGAGAGAGAGGCACAGAGGGATAGAGAGAGAGAGGCACAGAGGGATAGAGAGAGAGGCACAGAGGGATAGAGAGAGGCACAGAGGGATAGAGAGAGAGGCACAGAGGGATAGAGAGAGAGAGGCACAGAGGGATAGAGAGAGAGAGGCACAGAGGGATAGAGAGAGTGAGGCATAGAGGGACATAGAGAGAGAGGCACATAGGGATAGAGAGAGAGGCACAGAGGGATAGAGTGAGAGAGAGTCACAGAGGGATAGAGAGAGAGGCACAGAGGGATAGAGAGAGGCACAGAGGGATAGAGAGAGAGAGGCACAGAGGGATAGAGAGAGACACAGAGGGATAGAGAGAGAGAGGCACAGAGGGATAGAGAGAGAGAGGCACAGAGGGATAGAGAGAGAGAGGCACAGAGGGATAGAGAGAGAGGCACAGAGGGATAGAGAGAGATGCACGGAGGGATAGAGAGAGAGGCACAGAGGGATAGAGAGAGAGGCACAGAGGGATAGAGAGCGAGAGGCACAGCGGGATAGAGAGCGAGAGGCACAGAGGGATAGAGAGAGAGAGGCACAGAGGGATAGAGAGAGAGAGGCACAGAGGGATAGAGAGAGAGGCACAGAGGGATAGAGAGAGAGAGGCACAGAGGGATAGAGAGAGAGAGACACAGGGATAGAGAGAGAGAGGCACAGAGGGATAGAGAGAGGTACAGAGGGATAGAGAGAGGCACAGAGGGATAGAGAGAGAGGCACAGAGAGATAGAGAGAGAGGCACAGAGGGATAGAGAGAGGCACAGTAGGATAGAGAGAGGTACAGAGGGATAGAGAGAGAGGTACAGAGGGATAGAGAGAGAGATGCACAGAGGGATAGAGAGAGAGAGGCACAGAGGGATAGAGAGAGAGAGGCACAGAGGGATAGAGAGAGACACAGAGGGATAGAGAGAGACACAGAGGGATAGAGAGAGACACAGAGGGATAGAGATAGAGAGGCACAGAGGGATAGAGAGAGACACAGGTATAGAGAGAGAGAGGTACAGAGGGATAGAGAGAGAGAGGTACAGAGGGATAGAGAGAGAGAGGTACAGAGGGATAGAGAGAGAGATGCACAGAGGGCTAGAGAGAGAGAGGCACAGAGGGATAGAGAGAGAGAGGCACAGAGGGATAGAGAGAGAAACAGAGGGATAGAGAGAGACACAGAGGGATAGAGAGAGAGAGGCACCGAGGGATAGAGAGAGACACAGAGGGATAGAGAGAGAGAGACACAGAGGTTAGAGAGAGAGAGGCACAGAGGGATAGAGAGAGAGGCACAGAGGGATAGAGAGAGTGACACAAAGGGATAGAGAGAGACACAGAGGGATAGAGAGAGACACAGAGGGATAGAGAGAGACACAGAGGGATAGAGAGAGGCATAGAGGGATAGAGAGAGACACAGAGGGATAGAGAGAGACACAGAGGGATAGAGAGAGAGAGACACAGAGGGATAGAGAGAGGGAGGCACAGAGGGATAGAAAGAGACGCACAGAGGGATAGCGAGAGAGAGGCACAGAGGGATAGAGAGAGAGAGGCACAGAGGGATAGAGAGAGAAACAGAGGGATAGAGAGAGACACAGAGGGATAGAGAGAGACACAGAGGGATAGAGAGAGAGAGGCACAGAGGGATAGAGAGAGACACAGAGGGATAGAGAGAGAGAGACACAGAGGGATAGAGAGAGAGAGGCACAGAGGGATAGAGAGAGAGGCACAGAGGGATAGAGAGAGTGACACAAAGGGATAGAGAGAGACACAGAGGGATAGAGAGAGACACAGAGGGATAGAGAGAGACACAGAGGGGATAGAGAGAGGCATAGAGGGATAGAGAGAGACACAGAGGGATAGAGAGAGACACAGAGGGATAGAGAGAGAGAGACACAGAGGGATAGAGAGAGGGAGGCACAGAGGGATAGAAAGAGACGCACAGAGGGATAGCGAGAGAGAGGCACAGAGGGATAGCGAGAGAGAGACACAGAGGGATAGCGAGAGAGAGACACAGAGGGATAGAGAGAGAGAGGCACAGAGGGATACAGAGAGAGAGGCACAGAGGGATAAAGAGAGAGGCACAGAGGGATAGAGAGAGAGAGGCACAGAGGGATAGAGAGAGGCACAGAAGGATAGAGAGAGAGAGGCACAGAGGGATAGAGAGAGAGAGGTACAGAGGGATAGAGAGAGAGGCACAGAGGGATAGAGAGAGAGAGGCACAGAGGGATAGAGACAGACACACAGAGGGATAGAGAGAGACACAGAGGGATAGAGAGAGAGAGGCACAGAGGGATAGAGAGAGGCATAGAGGGATAGAGAGAGACACAGAGGGATAGAGAGAGAGAGGCACAGAGGGATAGAGAGAGAGGCACAGAGGGATAGAGAGAGAGAGACACAGAGGGATAGAGAGAGAGAGGCACAGAGGGATAGAGAGAGAGAGGCACAGAGGGATAGAGAGAGAGAGGCACAGAGGGATAGAGACAGAGAGGCACAGAGGGATAGAGAGAGAGAGGCACAGAGGGATAGAGAGAGAGAGGCACAGAGGGATAGAGAGAGAGAGGCACAGAGAGATAAAGAGAGGCAGAGAGGGATAGAGAGAGGCACAGAGGGATAGAGAGAGAGAGGCACAGAGGGAGAGAGAGAGGCACAGAGGGATAGAGAGAGAGAGGCACAGAGGGATAGAGAGCGAGGCACAGAGGGATAGAGAGAGCGAGGCACAGAGGGATAGAGAGAGAGAAGCATAGAGGGATAGAGAGAGAGAGAGGCACAGAGCGATAGAGAGAGAGGGGCACAGAGAGATAGAGAGAGACACAGAGGGATAGAGAGAGAGAGGCACAGAGGGATAGAGAGAGAGAGGCACAGAGGGAGAGAGAGAGGCACAGAGGGATAGAGAGAGAGAGGCACAGAGGGATAGAGAGAGCGAGGCACAGAGGGATAGAGAGAGAGAAGCACAGAGGGATAGAGAGACAGAGGCACAGAGGAATAGAGAGAGAGAGGCACAGAGTGAGAGAGAGAGGCACGGAGGGATAGAGAGAGAGACACACAGAGGGAGAGAGAGAGACAAAGAGGGATCGAGAGAGAGAGAGGCACAGAGGGATAGAGAGAGAGAGGCACCGAGTGATAGAGAGAGAGAGGCACAGAGCGATAGCGAGAGGCACAGAGCGATAGCGAGAGGCACAGAGGGATAGAGAGAGAGGGGCACAGAGAGATAGAGAGAGACACAGAGGGATAGAGAGAGAGAGGCACAGAGGGATAGAGAGAGAGAGGCACAGAGGGATAGAGAGAGAGAGGCACAGAGGGATAGAGAGAGAGACACACAGAGGGATAGAGAGAGAGAGGCACAGAGGAATAGAGAGAGAGAGGCACAGAGTGATAGAGAGAGGCACGGAGGGATAGAGAGAGAGACACACAGAGGGGGAGAGAGAGACAAAGAGGGATCGAGAGAGAGAGAGGCACAGAGGGATAGAGAGAGAGAGGCACCGAGTGATAGAGAGAGAGAGGCACAGAGCGATAGCGAGAGGCACAGAGGGATAGAGAGAGAGACACACAGAGGGATAGAGAGAGATACAGAGGGATAGAGAGAGGGAGGCACAGAGGGATCGAGAGAGAGGCACAGAGGGATAGAGAGAGAGACACACAGAGGGAGAGAGAGAGACAAAGAGGGATCGAGAGAGAGAGAGGCACAGAGGGATAGAGAGAGGCACAGAGGGATAGAGAGAGAGGGGCACAGAGGGATAGAGAGAGAGAGGCACAGAGGGATAGAGAGAGAGAGGCACAGAGGGATAGAGAGAGAGAGGCACAGAGAGAGAGAGGCACAGAGGGATAGAGAGAGGCACAGAGGGATAGAGAGAGAGGCATAGAGGGATAGAGAGAGAGAGGCACAGAGGGATAGAGAGAGTGAGGCACAGAGGGATAGAGAGAGACACAGAGGGATAGAGAGAGAGGGGCACAGAGGGATAGAGAGAGAGGCACAGAGGGATAGAGAGAGAGAGGCACAGAGGGATAGAGAGAGAGGCACAGAGGGATAGAGAGAGAGGCACAGAGGGATAGAGAGAGGCACAGAGGGATAGAGAGAGGCACAGAGGGATAGAGAGAGACACAGAGGGATAGAGAGAGAGAGACACAGAGGGATAGAGAGAGAGAGGCACAGAGGGATAGAGAGAGAGAGGCACAGAGGGATAGAGAGAGGAGGCACAGAGGGATAGAGAGAGAGAGACACAGAGAGATCGAGAGAGAGAGGCACAGAGGGATAGAGAGAGAGGCACAGAGGGATAGAGAGAGGCACAGAGGGATAGAGAGAGGCACAGAGGGATAGAGAGAGACACAGAGGTATAGAGAGAGAGGCACAGAGGGATAGAGAGAGAGAGGCACAGAGGGATAGAGAGAGAGAGGCACCGAGGGATAGAGAGAGAGAGGCACAGAGCGATAGAGAGAGGCACAGAGGGATAGAGAGAGAGACACACACAGAGGGATAGAGAGAGATACAGAGGGATAGAGAGAGAGAGGCACAGAGGGATAGAGAGAGAGGCACAGAGGGATAGAGAGAGAGAGACACAGAGGGATAGAGAGAGGGAGGCACAGAGGGATCGAGAGAGAGGCACAGAGGGATAGAGAGAGAGATGCACAGAGGGATAGAGAGAGAGAGGCACAGAGGGATAGAGAGAGGCACAGAGGGATAGAGAGAGAGAGACACAGAGGGATAGAGAGAGAGAGGCACAGAGGGATAGAGAGAGAGGCACAGAGGGATAGAGAGAGAGAGGCACAGAGGGATAGAGAGAGAGAGACACAGAGGGATAGAGAGAGAGAGACACAGAGGGATAGAGAGACAGAGGCACAGAGGGATAGAGAGGCACAGAGGGATAGAGAGAGGCACAGAGGGATAGAGAGAGGCACAGAGGATAGAGAGAGGCACAGAGGGATAGAGAGAGAGAGGCACAGAGGGATAGAGAGAGAGAGGCATAGAGAGAGAGAGGCACAGAGGGATAGAGAGAGAGGCACAGAGGGATAGAGAGAGAGAGGCACAGAGGGATAGAGAGAGAGAGGCACAGAGGGATAGAGAGAGAGAGGCACAGAGTGATAGAGAGAGAGAGGCACAGAGGGATAGAGAGAGAGAGGCACAGAGGGATAGAGAGAGAGGCACAGAGGGATAGAGAGAGAGAGGCACAGAGGGATAGAGAGAGAGAGGCACAGAGGGATAGAGAGAGAGAGGCACAGAGGGATAGAGAGAGAGAGGCACAGAGGGATAGAGAGAGAGAGGCACAGAGGGATAGAGAGAGAGAGACACAGAGGGATAGAGAGAGAGAGGCACAGAGGGATAGAGAGGCACAGAGGGATAGAGAGAGGCACAGAGGGATAGAGAGAGGCACAGAGGGATAGAGAGAGAGAGGCACAGAGGGATAGAGAGAGAGAGGCATAGAGGGAGAGAGGCACAGAGGGATAGAGGGAGAGAGGCACAGAGGGATAGAGAGAGAGAGGCACAGAGGGATAGAGAGAGAGAGGCACAGAGGGATAGAGAGAGAGAGGCACAGAGGGATAGAGAGAGAGAGGCACAGAGGGATAGAGAGAGAGAGGCACAGAGGGATAGAGAGAGAGAGGCATAGAGGGAGAGAGGCACAGAGGGATAGAGAGAGACACAGAGGGATAGAGAGAGAGAGGCACAGAGGGATAGAGAGAGAGAGGCACAGAGGGATAGAGAGAGGCACAGAGGGATAGAGAGAGGCACAGAGTGATAGAGAGAGGCACAGAGTGATAGAGAGAGAGAGGCACAGAGGGATAGATAGATGCGTAGAGAGAGAGAGGCACAGAAGGATAGAGAGAGAGGCACAGAGTGATAGAGAGAGGCACAGAGGGATAGAGAGAGAGACACACAGAGGGAGAGAGAGAGACAAAGAGGGATCGAGAGAGAGAGGCACAGAGTGATAGAGAGATAGAGGCACAGAGGGATAGAGAGAGAGAGACACAGAGGGATAGAGAGAGAGAGGCACAGAGGGATAGAGAGAGAGAGGCACAGAGGGATAGAGGGAGAGAGGCACAGAGGGATAGAGAGAGAGAGGCACAGAGGGATAGAGAGAGAGAGGCACAGAGGGATAGAGAGAGACACAGAGGTATAGAGAGAGAGAGGCACAGAGGGATAGAGAGAGAGACACACAGAGGGATAGAGAGAGAGAGGCACAGAGGGATAGAGAGAGATACAGAGGGATAGAGAGAGAGAGAGGCACAGAGGGATAGAGAGAGACATAGAGGGATAGAGAGACATACACAGAGAGTGATAGAGAGTGACACACACAGAGAGGGATAGGGTGACTAACAGATGAATAAAGAGACACACATCGAAGGATAGTGATTCACAGAGATATAGAGAGAGAGAGGCACAGAAGGCTAGAGAGAGAGAGACATACACAGGGATCGAGGGAGTGAAACACAGACGGATAGATAGCGAGAAAGGCAAACGGAAAGAGAGATCAACAAAGATCCCCTGCAAAAATCTGACACTTTGCCAAGTGAGATGTGAGTGTGTGGAATACTTACAATAGACGGTGAGCTGGTTCTGGGACGTCCCATCGCTGAAGGGATTTTTGACTGAGCATGAATATGTCCCAGCGTCCCCTCTGACCACGCCCTGGATCGTTAACTCATTACTGGCTATCACCATGTGAGCGTCGCCAACGATCGTCTTGCCATCCTTAGTCCAGCTCAGCGTATCCCAGGTACCAGTCGTCATGGCGCAGATCACGGTGGTCTTGGAGTCGCCCTCCTTCACGTCATCCACGGGGACTGTCACAAGGACCTCACTGATGAGTTCTGAGTGTGGGGTCAGAGAGGAGGGAGAACATTATGATTCAGAATACAGGGAAGAGGAGGCTATTTAGCCCCAGCAACGTGTCAGCCCAGACAACGCTATCCAGCCCCACCCCAATTGCAGCTCTCGGTCTGCAGCCCCTGTAGGTACTTACCCAGCCTTCTTGTAAATATGATGAACCATTCTAACCTCTGCAACCTTTCAGATAGTGAGTTCTAGACCCCAACTGACCTCTGGGTCAAAAATATTTCTCCTCAACGCCCCTCCATTCTTATTCTCTCCTGGGTTGTGGGCATCGCTGGTTAGGCCAGCATTTATTGTCCATCCCTAATTGCCCATTGAGAAGGTGGTGGTGGGAGTCCTTGAGGTGTAGGTACACCCACAGTGCTATTAGGGAGGGAGTTCCAGGAGCCCCAGCAACAGTGAAGGAATGGCGATATATTTCCAAGTCAGGGTGGTGAGTGATGGAGGGGAACCTCCAGGTGGTAGGGTTCCCAGGTATCTGTGGCTCTTGTCCTTCTAGATGGTAGAGACTGTGGGATTACAAGGTGCTGCCTAAGGAATTACTGGTGAATTACTGCAGTGCATCTTGTACACTGTTTGTCAGTGATGGAGGGAGTCAATGTTTGTGGAAGGGGAAGCAATCAAGCGGGGCTGCTTTGTTCTGAGTGATGTCGAACTTCTTGAGTGTTGTTGGAGCTGCACTTACCCAGGTAAATTATGAGTATTCCATCACACTCCTGACTTGTGCCTTGTACAAGTGGGCGGCTTGTGTCTCTGTTCAAGGGGCCATTAGGGACGGGCGGTAAATGCTGAGCCCAGGCAGCGACGTCCCCACATCCCATGGAAGAATTTATTTAAAGTATGAGTATAAACACCTGTTTTTTAAACTCTGTGCCTCAGGAAAAATTCCTGCCCGTCCCCTTCACCAGCCTCAGCCAGATCTGTGGACAACTCGCTCACCTGGGTGATGCGCGATCAATAAGCACAGAAACGAAGGCGTAGTCCGAGTCGAAGGCTTTAATCTACAAGAAGTGTGCCCAGCAGCTTGAGTACAGAAAGAACGATGGCTGCTGGGAAACACGGGTTCTTATACTCCGCCTCGTAGGCGGAGCTACCTTCATCTCGACCAATGGGAAGACAACACTTGGGCCAATGAGCAGCGAGCCTTCTCCACCAATAGCAGCCCACACTCCCAGGTACCGTAGTACCTCTAGTCATACTACCCACATTCACCCCTTGTTGAGAAAGGAACCGGGGGGGCGGGGCGGGGCGGGGGGGGGGGGTGGGTGGGGTGTGCTCGTTGAGAAGCTGGGGGAGGAGAGGGGGGCATCCCGTGCAGGTGGGACAAGATACTGATAGTATGACTAGTGAAATGGGATTATACCTCTCCAACGGCGGCTGTCCACTGACCCGTAACTATATAGAGATGTGTTATCACACGGTAATTATTTACAGAGTTGGACGTCCTCTGCAACCTGTGGAGTTACGTCGGAGATGCGGGCGTCCATGACTCCGGGAGCGATGATCCGTTCCTCGTGGAGGTTTCCATACCCTGGTGAGGGCCGGGCCGTGTGGGGGGGGGTGTCTAGTCCTCTAGGCGGTGCGGGTGATGGGGGTTGGCGGGCCAGGGAGGGGAGCACCTGCGGCAAGCAGTTGCGGTTGGAAGGGGGTGGGTGGGGCTGATGCCGGGGGCGAGGGCGGGGATCCGGCGGGCGCCAGGTCCCATAGAGAGACCGTGTCCTCTCGGTCGATGGGGTACTCCACATACGCATATTGCGGGTTAGCGTGGAGCAGCTGGACCCTCTCGACCAACGGGTCCGATTTGTGCGCCCGCACGTGTTTCCGGAGCAGGATGGGCCTGGGGACTGCCAGCCAGGTCGGGAGCGGGGTCCCTGAGGAACACTTCCTGGGGAAGACAAGAAGGCGTCCGTGAGGCTTTTGATTGGTAGACGTGCAAAGTAGTGACCGGATGGAGTGGAGGGCGTCTGGGAGGACCTCCTGCCAGCGGGAGACTGGGAGATTTCTGGACCGTAGGGCCAGTAGGACGGTCTTCCAGACCGTACCGTTCTCCCTCTCCACCTGTCTGTTTCCCCGGGGGTTATAACTGGTCGTCCTGCTGGAGGCGATGCTCCTGCTAAGCAGGAATTGACGCTGTTCGTCACTCATAAAGGAGGACCCCTTATCGCTGTGTATGTAAGCGGGGAATCCGAACAGGGAGAAAATGGTGTGTAGGGCTTTTATGATGGTGGTTGTGGTCGTGTCGGGGCAGGGGATGGCGAACGGGAAGCGGGGGTACTCATCAATCACGTTGAGGAAGTACGTGTTGCGGTTGGTAGAGGGGAGGGGACCTTTGAAGTCCATGCTGAGGCGCCCAAAGGGGCGGGAAGCCTTTATCAGATGCGCTTTTTTGGGGCGGTAGAAGTGCGTTTGCACTCCGCGCAGTTGTGGCATTCCCTAGTTACTGTCCTGACCTCCTCGATGGAGTATGGCAGGTTGGGGGTCTTTACAAAGTGAAAGAAGCGAGTGACCCCCGGGTGGCAGAGGTCCGCGTGGAGGGTTCGACGGCGGTCCACTTGTGCGTTGGCACAGGTGCCATGGGACAGGGCATCGGGAGGCTCGTACAGCTTCCCAGGATGATACAAGATATCGTAGTTGTACGTGGATAACTCGATCCTCCACCGCAAGGTCATGTCGTTTTTTATCTTGCCCCTCTGTGCATTGTAGAACATAAAGGCCACTGACCGTTGGTCTGTGAGGAGGGTGAACCTCCTGCCGGCCAGATAATGCCTCCAGTGTCGCACAGCTTCTACTATGGCCTGTGCTTCCTTCTTGACCGAGGAGTGGCGGATTTCGGAAGCATGGAGGTACCCATGGAAAAAGAAGGCCACGGGTCTGCCCGCTTGGTTGAGGGTGGCTGCCAGAGCTACATCGGACGTGTCGCTCTTGACCTGTAAGGGGAGGGACTCATCGATAGCGTGCATCGTGGCCTTTGTGATATCCGCTTTAATGCGGCTGAAGGCCTGGCGGGCCTCTGTCGACAGGGGGAACGTGATTGTTTGGATGAGGGACGGGTTTTGTCGGCGTAGTTGGGGACCCACTGGGCGTAATATGAGGAAAAACCGAGGCAGCGTTTGAGGGCTTTGAGGGAGTGGGGGAGGGGGAGCTCCATCAGGGGGCGCATGCGTTCCGGGTCGGGGTCTATCACTCCATTACGCACTACGTAGCCGAGGATGGCTAGACGGTCGGTGCTAAACACGCATTTGTCCTTGTTGTAAGTCAGATTCAGGAGTTTTGCGGTTTGGAGGAATTTCCGGAGATTGATGTCGTGGTCCTGCTGATCGTGGCAGCAGATGGTGACGTTATCGAGATACGGGAAGGTGACCCGTAAACCGTATCGGTCGACCATTCGGTCCATCTCCCTTTGGAAGACCGAGACCACGTTTGTGACACCGAAGGGAACCCTTAAAAAGTGATAAAGCCGCCCGTCTGCTTCGAACGCAGTGTACTTGCGGTCGCTCATGTGGAAGGGGAGCTAGTGGTAGGCGGACTTGAGGTCCACCGTGGAGAAGACCTTGTACCTGCGCGATCCTGTTGACCAGGTTGGATATACGGGGGAGAGGGTAGGCGTCCAGCTGTGTAAACGTGTTGATGGTCTGACTGTAGTCTATGGACATCCTATTCTTCTTCCTGGTCTTTACCACCAGAACTTGTGCTTACGAGCCTCGATAACCCCTTCCTTCATAAGCCGTTAGACCTTGGACCTGATGAAGACCCGGTCCTGGGCACTGTACCGTCAGCTCCTGGTGGCGACAGGTTTGCAATCCGGGGTGAGGTTTGCAAACAAGGACGGGGGATCGACCTTGAGGTTGCGAGGCTGCAGGCAGTGAGGGGGGGCACAGGGCCGCCGTATTTAAATGTTAGGCTCTGGAGGTTACACTGGGAGTGCGGCCGCGCAGAGGTGGGGGAGGACGTAGAGTCTTTAATTTTAAACTCCTCCCGTGGACCGTGAGGTCCTCTATGCAATATCCCGTGATCTCCACTGAATGGGTGCCAGAGGCCAGGGCGATTTTTTGCTTGACTGGGTAGACAGCCTTACCGTGGTAGGGTGTACGAAACTCTCCGTGCTCCCGGAAACTCTCCGTGCTCCCGGAGTCCAGTAGGGAGGTCGTCTGTGCCCGTTGAGCAGGATCCTCGCTGTTGCCGTAGAGAAGATGCGGGGTCGAGACTGGTCCAGAGTGACTGAAGCGAGTCATGGCAGATAGTCGGAGTCTTCATCGGGCGGTGTGTAGTCACCCGCGGGTTCCTCGGAGCCATGAAGATGGCGGCGCCCATCGGTCTCATATGGTGGGGGTTGGACAAATGGCGGCGCCCGTCCCCGCACGTGGCGTCGGAGGCACAAAATAGCGGCGCCCAGGGGTCGCACGTGGCGTCAGAGGCACAAAATGGCGGCGCCCAGGGGTCGCACGTGGCGTCGGAGGCACAAAATAGCGGCGCCCAGGGGTCGCACGTGGCGTAGGGGGATGGGGTTAGTGAGGGCCGCGGGCCGCATTGGGGCCCCTGGAGAGAGAGAAGGGGGAGTCCCACGGTCGCTGCCCGGGACCGGCAGCGACCCGCCTTGGCCTGGCAGACGGCCCCAAGATGGCCTTTCTTCCCGCAGCCCTTGCAGGTTGCGGAACGGGCTGGGGCAACGTTGTCGGGGGTGTTTCGCCTGGGCCGTAAAAATAGCAGCGGGGCCCCACGGGTTTTTTCAGGGCGTCCTGCGGCGCAGGCCTGGAGGGAGTCCGAGTCCGTGGGGAGAGAGAGGCTGAATTCCACGCTGCCCAGGGGGCCGCCACACGGTCAGGGGTGTACGAGTGAGCGTTTCTGTTCGCGACATCTAGGGGGGGTAGGGTTTGACCATGTCTCTGTGAGGCTCAAGGTTTCCCTTTCTTTTTTTTTTAAAATAATTTTTAATTGAAATTTTGAAAAATGTATAACAACAGAACAATAATAATAATAATAACAATAACAAACACCCCCGGCACCCGTAACAACGCATATAACGAATCCCCCCCCCCCCCCCAAACCCAATAAACAACAAATAAATTAAATTAACATTAATAATGCCCCCCTGAAACCCCCCTCCCCCCCCCCCCCCCGGGTTGCTGCTGCTGCTGACCTAGTTCCCTGTCGTTGAGCCAGAAAATCGAGGAAAGGCTGCCACCTCCTACAGAACCCTTGTATCGTGCCCCTCAAGGCGAATTTAACCTTCTCCAGCTGAATGAATCCCGCCATGTCATTGATCCAGGTCTCCACGCTTGGGGGCCTCGCATCTTTCCACTGCAACAAGATCCTCCGCCGGGCTACTAGGGATGCAAAGGCCAAAACACTGCCCCCTTCGCCTCCTGCACTCCCGGCTCCACCCCAACCCCAAATATCGCGAGTCCCCAGCCTGGTTTGACCCTGAATCCTACCAACCTCGACACCGTCCTTGCTACCCCCTTCCAGAATTCCCCCAGTGCCGGGCATGCCCAAAACATATGGGCATGGTTCGCTGGGCTCCCCGAACACCTAATGCACCTGTCCTCACCCCCAAAAAAACCTTGCTCATCCTCGTCCCGGACATATGAGCCCTGTGCAGTACCTTGAACTGGATGAGGCTAAGCCTCGCACATGAAGAGGAGGAGTTCCACCCTCTCCAGGGCGTTCGCCCATGTCCCCTCCTTAATCTGCTCCCCCAGCTCCACTTCCCACTTAGCCTTCAGCTCCTCTACTGACGCCTCCTCCACCTCCTGCATCACCTGGTAGATGTCAGACACCTTCCCATCCCTGGCCCACACCCCTGAAAGCACCCGATCCCTTACCCCCCCGCGGGGGCATCAAAGGGAACCCCTCCACCTGTCGCCTAGCAAACGCCTTGACCTGAAGGTACCTGAACATATTCCCCAGGGGAGCTCAAACTTCTCCTCCAGCTCACCCAGGCTCGCAAACCTCCCGTCAATGAACAGGTCTCCCAACTTCCTTAGTGCCCAGCCCTGTGCCACCCCAGGAACCCGCCATCAATGTTCCCTGGGACAAACCGGTGGTTCCCCCGCAGCGGGGCCTCCACCGAGCCCCCCACTTCCCCCCTGTGTCCCTCCACTGCCCCCAAATCTTGAGGGTAGCCGCCACCACCGGACTCGTAGTGTACCTCGTTGGAGGGAGCGGCAACGGCGCCGTTACCAGTGCCTTCAGGCTCGTGCCTTCACAGGACGCCATCTCCATCCGTTTCCATGCTGCCCCTCCCCATCCATCACCCACTTACGTACCATCGAGACATTAGCCGCCCAATAGTACCCAGAAAGGTTGGGCAGCACCAGCCCCCCTCTATCCCTGCCCCGCTCCAAAATGACCCTCCTTACCCTCGGAGTCCCGTGCGCCAAACAAATCCCAGAATGCTGCTGTTCACCCTCCTAAAAAAGGCCCTCGGAATGAAAATGGGGAGGCACCGAAACAAAAACAAAAACCTCGGGAGCACCGTCATTTTAACGGACTGTACTCTACCCGCCAACACAACGGCAGCATGTCCTACCTTTAAACTCCTCCTCCATCTGCTCCAACACCTAGTAAAAATTGGAGCTTATGCAGAGTCCACCAACTCCTAGCCACCTGAACCCCCAGGTACCTAAAACTCCTCACTGCCCTCTTTAGCGGGAGCCTACCAATCCCCTCCTCCCTGATCTCCCGGGTGTACAACAACCAGCTCGCTCTTGCCCAGGTTCAATTTATATCCCGAGAAACTCCCACAACTCAGCAAGAATCTCCATCACCTCCGGCATTCCCCCCCCCCCCCACCGGTCTGCTACATACAGCAGCAAGTCGTACCGCATACAGCGACACTCGATGCGCCTCCCCCCCTTGCACCAAACCCCTCCACCTCCTCGACTCCCTGAGAGCCATGGCCATAGGCTCAATTGCCAACGCAAAAAGCAAGGGGACAGGGGGCACCCCTGCCTTGTCCCACGGTAGAGCCTGAAGTACTCGGGACCTCCTCCCATTTGTCACTACACTCGCCATCGGGGCCCTCGTACAGCAACCTCACCCATTTAATAAACCCCTCCCCAAACCCGAACCTCTCTAACACCTCCTACCAGTACCCCCACTCAACTCTATCAAAGGCCTTCTCCGCATCCAATGCCACCACAATCTCCGCCTCTCCTTCTGCCGCCGGGATCATTATCACATTTAGCAGCCTTCGCACTATTAGTGTTCAGCTGCCTCCCCTTCACAAAACCCTCTGATCTTCATGTATCACCCCCGGCACACAGTCCTCTATTCTAAGTGGCCAAGATCTTCGCCATCACTTGGCGTCCACATTCAGCAGTGAAAATCGGCCTGTATGATCCACAACTGCAAGGGGTCCTTATCTCGCTTCAGATCAGGGAAATCAGGCGCCCATGACATCGTTTGGGGCAAAACTCCCCCCTCCCATGCCTCGTTAAAGGTTCGAACCAACAGGGGGCCCAACAGGTCCGCATATTTCTTATAAAAGTCAACCGGGAACCCATCCGTCCCGGCGCCTCCCCGACTGCATGTATCCAAGGTCCCTCTAACCAGCTCCTCCAACTCGATCGGCACCCCCAGTCCCCCCCTGCTCCTCCTGCACCCTTGGAAATCGCAGCCTGTTCAAAAAGCTCCCCATTCACCCCCCCCCCACCCCACCACCGCCGCGGCTCCGACCGTACAGTTCCCTGTAGAAGTCCTAAAGACCCCATTGACCTCTGCCCCCTGCCGCACCACATTCCCACCCCTATCCTTCACTCCACCAATCTCCCTAGCCGCGTCCCGCTTGCGAAGCTGGTGCGCCAGCATCCTGCTCGCCTTCTCTCCATATCATAGACCGCTCCCTGCGCCTTCCTCCACTGTGTCTCCGTCCTTTCTGGTGGTCAATAAATCAAACTTGGCCTGTAACTACGCCGTTCCCCCAGCAATCCCCCTCCTGCCTCGCGTACCTCCTATCCACACTCAACAGCTCCTCCACCAGTCTCTCCCTCTCCCTCTCCCCTCTCCTATGGGCTCGGATGGAGATCAGCTCCCCACTAATCACTGCCTTCAGAGCCTCCCACACCATCCCCACCGACCTCCCCAGTATCATTGGCCTTGAGGTACTCTCATACATCCCCGAACCCTCCTACACACCTCCTCATCGCCAACAACCCCCGTCCAGACGCCAAAGCGGCGCTGGTCCCGCACCTCCCCCATCTCCAGATCCACCCAATGCGGAGCATGGTCCGAATTGCTATAGCCAAATATTCGGCATCCTCCACCCTCGGGACAAGCCCCCTACTCAGGACAAAAAATCAATACGGGAATAACCCTGTGCACGTGGGAGAAAAAAAAGAGTACTCCAGCCTTCGGCCTCCCAAACCTCCAGGGATCCACCCCTCCCATCTGGTCCATAAACCCCCTCAACACCTTGACCGCTGCCGGCCTCCTGCCTGTCCTAGAACTAGAACGATCCAGTGGGGGATCCACACCGTCCCCCCCATATCAAGCCCCCCGCCTCCAGGTCAGGAATGCGGCCCAACATGCACCTCATGAAACCAGCATCATCCCAATTTGGGGCGTACACATTAACCAACACCACCCTCTCTCCCCTGCAGCTTAACCGCTCACCATCACTATCTGCCGCCACTATCAGCCACCACCTCAGACGCCTCAAACGCCACCCTCTTCCCCACCAGGATCGCCACCCCCTGGTTCTTCGCGTCGAGCCCTGAGTGGAAACTTGCCCCACCGACCCCTTCCTCAGACGGACCTGTCCGCCACCTTCAGGTGTCTCCTGAACATGGCCACGTCCGCCTTCAGCCCCTTCAGATGCAAAAACACCCGAGCCCGCTTCACCGCCCAGTCAACCCCGCGCGCTCCACATGATCAGCCGGATCAGGGCACCCCGCCCCCCTCCCCCCGCCCGACTAGCCATAGCCCATCGACTGCTCCCCCTGGCCAGCATCCCCCACTCGGCCCGTTTCCCACGGCGATAGAACCTCACCCCGACCCCCCCGACCCGCACCAGTTCTTCCCTGGCCATCCAGCAGCAACCCGGTATCCCCCCCCCCCCCCCCCCCCCCCCCCGAAGGCTAGGACCCCTCCTAGCAGCGACGCTCCCTCCATAGTCCTCCCGTGAGCCGCTGACTTCTGCTGACCCCCGCAGCTCCCCGCTCTAACTCCGACCCCTCCCGATATGGGGTCACCCCTCCCTCCCTGCAGCAGCTCCTTGGCACCGCTCCGCGCGGGAAAACGGAACTGATATCCACGCCCCT
>NC_052157.1:59881866-59926472 GCF_902713615.1 Scyliorhinus canicula
TCCAAAGTTCTGGACCATAAATAAGTAACCTATTTTGTTAACTAATTTATACAGCATTTGAACTGTATTGGACTGCTTAATTGGAGTAGTAGCAGGTATAGATAGTAAGTTAAAGTTTCCCCTTTGTTTAAGAACTGTTTGGGGTGGCAAGATAGCACAGTGGGGGGCATGGTAGCACAGTGGTTAGCACTGTCCCTCACAGAGTCAGGTCCCAGGTTCAATTCCCACTTGGTTCTGTGCTGAGTCGCACATTCTCCCCGTGTCTGCGTGGGTTTCCTCCGTGCTCCGGTTTCCTCCCCTAGTCCCAAAGACGTGCTGTGAGTAATTGGACATTCTGAATTCTCCCTCAGTGTACCCAAACAGGCGCCGGAGTGTGGTGACTAGGGGCTTTTCACAATAACTTCATTGCAGTGTCAATGTAAGCCTACTTGTGACAGTAATAAAGATTATTATTAACTGTTATTTGTAAAACTATTTCCTCTGATGTTAATGTGGTTAATTCTAGGTTTAAATTAAAGTTTGTTTCAACATAAAAGATACCTATTAGTCAGAATCATCCTCCGGATGTGAAGTATCCTTTCCTCAGTTTTACAAATTAATAAAAAATTGGTTGGGGCTCTTGTCTGGTATCCGAACAAAAGTTTGGTTCCAGTCCAGTATCCTATAACTTGCACCCTCCCTTCATCTCCCGATGCGAGTTTCTGTCTCTGACAATACGTGTAAAGGACACCCGCAGCCATGAGAGAGGGGCAGCACAGCGGGCACTCACCGTACACGGTGATCATCTGCGTCTTCCTCACCGTACGGCTCAGCCTGGCATTGGTAACGATGCAGCTGTAATTCCAGCCTGGTCCAGTTGGATGCGTCGTCGATCAGCACCGGGTTGGAGGGCACGTTGGTGTCGCTGCTCTCGCCCACACTCCACAGGTACTGTGCCGGTGGCTCGGAGCTGGTGGAGCACGTCAGGGTGACCGTGGAGTTGACCAGGACGAAGCGGGGGGCTGGGGGTCTGTGGGGACATGATGCTGATGGTGGGCATATCCGGCCATCTGGAATTGAAGTGTGTGTTGGGGGGTGGGTGGAAAAAAAACAGCTGTCACGTGATACAGTGCCATGGAGAGAGGGTGTCAGAATCTGGAGCATAATGCACATGCCCTCGAATAGCTGTCGTAGTTCACGATTTCCCACACCTAGCCTACAAACTGGCTTTCAAAGGCACCTGCTCATCAACTCCAACAGTACGGCATTCCCTCCTAGCTGACAGTCCGACAATGCAGCATTCCCTCAGTACTGACCCTCTGACAGTGCAGTACTCCCTCAGTACTGACCCTCTGACAGTGCAGCACTCTCTCAGTACTGACCCTCTGACAGTGCAGCACTCCCTCAGTACTGACCCTCTGACAGTGTAGCATTCCCTCAGTACTGACCCTCTGACACTGCAGCGCTCCCTCAGTACTGATCCTCTGCCAGTGCAGACTCCCTCAGTACTGACCCTCTGACAGTGCAGAACTCCCTCAGTACTGACCCTCTGACAGTGCAGCACTCCCTCAGTACTGATCCTCTGCCAGTGCAGCACTCCCTCAGTACCGACCCTCTGACAGTGCAGCAATCCCTCAGTACTGACCCACTGACAGTGCAGCACTCCCTCAGTACTGACCATCTGACAGTGTACGCTCCCTCAGCACTGACCCTCTGACAGTGCAGCACTCCCTCAGTACGATCCTCTCCTGCAGCACTCCCTCAGACTGACCCTCTGACAGTGCAGCACTCCCTCAGTGCTGATCCTCTGACAGTGCAGAACTCCCTCATACTGACACTCTGACAGTGCAGCACTCCCTCAGTGCTGATCCTCTGACAGTGCAGCACTCCCTCAGTACTGACTCTTCTACAGTGCAGCACTCCCTTGGTACTGACCCTCTGATAGTGCAGCACCCCTCAGTAGTCACCCTCTGATTGTGTATCTCTCTCTGCCGATGTGCACTAAGGGATGGAGAGAGGCACAGAGGGATAGAGAGAGTGAGGCATAGAGGGAGAGAGAGAGAGAGAGGCACAGAGGGATAGAGAGAGAGGCACAGAGGGATAGAGAGAGAGAGGCACAGAGGGATAGAGAGAGAGGCACAGAGGATAGAGAGTGAGGCATAGAGGGACATAGAGAGAGAGGCACATAGGGATAGTGAGAGAGGCACAGAGGGATAGAGTGAGAGAGAGGCACAGAGGATAGAGAAGAGGCACAGAGGGATAGAGAGAGAGGCACAGAGGGATAGAGAGAGAGGCACAGAGGGATAGAGAGAGACACAGAGGGATAGAGAGAGACACAGAGGGATAGAGAGAGAGAGGCACAGAGGATAGAGAGAGAGGCACAGAGGGATAGAGAGAGAGGCACAGAGGGATAGAGAGAGACAGAGGGATAGAGAGAGAGGCACAGAGGGATAGAGAGAGAGAGAGGCACAGAGGATAGAGAGAGAGGCACAGAGGGATGAGAGAGTGAGCATAGAGGGACATAGAGAGAGAGGCACATAGGGATAAGAGAGAGGCACAGAGGGATAGAGTGAGAGAGAGTCACAGAGGATAGAGAGAGCACAGAGGGATAGAGAGAGGCACAGAGGGATAGAGAGAGAGAGGCACAGAGGGATAGAGAGACACAGAGGGATGAGAGAGAGAGGCACAGAGGGATAGAGAGAGAGAGGCACAGAGGGATAGAGAGAGAGAGGCACAGAGGGATAGAGAGAGAGCACAGAGGGATAGAGAGAGATGCACGGAGGGATAGAGAGAGGCAGAGGATAGAGAGAAGGCACAGAGGGATAGAGAGCGAGAGGCACAGCGGGATAGAGAGCGAGGCACAGAGGGATAGAGAGAGAGGCACAGAGGGATAGAGAGAGAGAGGCACAGAGGGATAGAGAGAGAGGCACAGAGAGAGAGAGAGAGGCACAGAGGGATAGAGAGAGAGAGACACAGAGAGAGAGAGAGCACAGAGGATAGAGAGGTACAGAGGGATAGAGAGAGGCACAGAGGGATAGAGAGAGAGGCACAGAGAGATAGAGAGAGAGGCACAGAGATAGAGGCACTAGGATAGAGAGGGTACAGAGGGATAGAGAGAGGTACAGAGGGATAGAGAGAGAGAGGCACAGAGGGATAGAGAGAGAGAGGCACAGAGGGATAGAGAGAGAGAGGCACAGAGGGATAGAGAGACACAGAGGATAGAGAAGACACAGAGGGATAGAGAGAGACACAGAGGGATAGAGATAGAGAGGCACAGAGGGATAGAGAGACACAGGTATAGAGAGAGAGAGTGAGGGATAGAGAGAGAGAGGTAAAGAGGGATAGAGAGAGAGAGGTACAGAGGGATAGAGAGAGAGATGCACAGAGGGCTAGAGAGAGAGAGGCACAGAGGGATAGAGAGAGAGAGGCACAGAGAGAGAGAGAGAGAAACAGAGGGAGAGAGAGAGACACAGAGGGATAGAGAGAGAGGCACCGAGGGATAGAGAGAGACACAGAGGGATAGAGAGAGAGAGAGGCACAGAGGGTTAGAGAGAGAGAGGCACAGAGGGATAGAGAGAGAGGCACAGAGGATAGAGAGAGTGACACAAAGGGATAGAGAGAGACACAGAGGGATAGAGAGAGACACAGAGGGATAGAGAGAGACACAGAGGGATAGAGAGAGGCATAGAGGGATAGAGAGACACAGAGGGATAGAGAGAGAGAGAGGCACAGACGGATAGAGAGAGAGACACAGAGGATAGGAGAGGGAGGCACAGAGGGATAGAAAGAGACGCACAGAGGGATAGCGAGAGAGAGGCACAGAGGGATAGAGAGAGAGAGGCACAGAGGGATAGAGAGAGACACAGAGGGATAGAGAGACACAGAGGGATAGAGAGACACAGAGGGATAGAGAGAGAGGCACAGAGGGATAGAGAGACACAGAGGGATAGAGAGAGAGAGACACAGAGGGATAGAGAGAGAGAGGCACAGAGGGATAGAGAGAGAGGCACAGAGGGATAAGAGAGATGCACAAAGGGATAGAGAGAGACACAGAGGGATAGAGAGACACAGAGGGAGAGAGAGAGACCCAGAGGGATAGAGATAGGCATAGAGGATAGAGAGAGACACAGAGGATAGAGAGAACCCAGAGGGATAGAGAGAGATAGACACAGAGGGATAGAGAGAGGGAGGCACCGAGGGATAGAAAGAGACGCACAGAGGGATAGCGAGAGAGAGGCACAGAGGGATAGCGAGAGAGAGACACAGAGGGATAGCGAGAGAGACACAGAGGGATAGAGAGAGAGGCACAGAGGGATAGAGAGAGAGAGGCACAGAGGGATAGAGAGAGAGAGGCACAGAGGGATAGAGAGAGAGAGGCACAGAGGGATAGAGAGAGGCACAGAAGGATAGAGAGAGAGAGGCACAGAGGGATAGAGAGAGAGAGGTACAGAGGGATAGAGAGAGAGAGGCACAGAGGGATAGAGAGAGAGAGGCACAGAGGGATAGAGACAGACACACAGAGGGATAGAGAGAGACACAGAGGGATAGAGAGAGAGAGGCACAGAGGGATAGAGAGAGGCATAGAGGGATAGAGAGAGACACAGAGGGATAGAGAGAGAGAGGCACAGAGGGATAGAGAGAGAGGCACAGAGGGATAGAGAGAGAGAGAACAGAGGGATAGAGAGAGAGAGGCACAGAGGGATAGAGAGAGAGAGGCACAGAGGGATAGAGAGAGAGAGGCACAGAGGGATAGAGACCGAGAGGCACAGAGGGATAGAGAGAGAGAGGCACGAGGGATAGAGAGAAGGCACAGAGGATAGAGAGAGAGAGGCACAGAGATAAAGAGAGGCAGAGAGGGATAGAGAGAGGCACAGAGGGTAGAGAGAGAGAGGCACAGAGGAGAGAGAGGCACAGAGGGATAGAGAGAGAGAGGCACAGAGGTAGAGAGCGAGGCACAGAGGATAGAGATAGCGAGGCACAGAGGGATAGAGAGAGGAAGCATAGAGGGATAGAGAGAGAGAGGGCACAGAGCGATAGAGAGAGAGGGGCACAGAGAGATAGAGAGAGACACAGAGGGATAGAGAGAGAGGCACAGAGGGATAGAGAGAGAGAGGCACAGAGGGATAGAGAGAGGCACAGAGGGATAGAGAGAGAGAGGCACAGAGGATAGAGAGAGAGAGGCACAGAGGGATAGAGAGAGAGAAGCACAGAGGGATAGAGAGACGAGGCACAGAGGATAGAGAGAGAGAGAGTGAGAGAGAGAGCTGGACGGAGGGATAGAGAGAGAGACACACAGAGGGAGAGAGAGACAAAGAGGGATAGAGAGAGAGAGGCACAGAGGGATAGAGAGAGAGAGGGATAGAGAGAGAGAGGCACAGAGCGATAGCGAGAGGCACAGAGCGATAGCGAGAGGCACAGAGGGATAGAGAGAGAGGGGCACAGAGAGAGAGAGAGAGACACAGAGGGATAGAGAGAGAGAGGCACAGAGGGATAGAGAGAGAGAGCACAGAGGGATAAGAGAAGAGGCACAGAGGGATAGAGAGAGAGACACCAGAGGGATAGAGAGAGAGAGGCACGAGGAATAGAGAGAGAGAGGCACAGAGTGATAGAGAGAGGCACGGAGGGATAGAGAGAGAGACACACGAGGGGGAGAGACAAAGAGGGATCGAGAGAGAGAGAGGCACAGAGGGATAGAGAGAGAGAGGCACCGATTGATAGAGAGAGAGGCACAGAGCGATAGCGAGAGGCACAGAGGGATAGAGAGAGAGACACACAGAGGGTAGAGAGAGAACAGAGGGATAGAGAGGGGAGGCAAGAGGGACGAGAGGGAGGCACAGAGGGATAGAGAGAGAGACACACAGAAGGAGAGAGAGAGACAAAGAGGGAGAGAGAGAGAGGCAAAGAGGGATAGAGAGAGGCACAGAGGGATAGAGAGAGAGAGGGCACAGAGAGAGAGAGAGCGATGGCACAGAGATAGAGAGAGAGCACAGAGAGAGAGAGAGGGCACAGAGAGAGAGGCACAGAGGGAGAGATAGAGAGGCACAGAGGGATAGAGGAGAGGCATCGAGGGATAGAGAGAGAGAGGCACAGAGGGATAGAGAGAGTGAGGCACAGAGGGATAGAGAGAACACATAGGGATAGAGAGAGAGAGGCACAGAGGGATAGAGAGAGAGGCACAGAGGGATAGAGAGAGAGAGGCACAGAGGGATAGAGAGAGAGGCACAGAGGGATAGAGAGAGAGGCACAGAGGGATAAAGAGAGAGGCACAGAGGGATAGAGAGAGAGACACACAGAAGGAGAGAGAGAGACAAAGAGGGAGAGAGAGAGACACAGAGGGATAGAGAGAGAGAGGCACAGAGGGATAGAGAGAGAGAGGCACAGAGGATAGAGAGAGGCACAGAGGGATAGAGAGAGAGACACAGAGAGATCGAGAGAGAGAGGCACAGAGGGATAGAGAGAGGCACAGAGGGATAGAGAGGCACAGAGGGATAGAGAGAGGCACAGAGGGATAGAGAGAGACACAGAGGTATAGAGAGAGAGGCACAGAGGGAGAGAGAGAGAGAGCACAGAGGGATAGAGAGAGAGGCACCGAGGGATAGAGAGAGAGAGGCACAGAGGGATAGAGAGAGGCACAGAGGGATAGAGAGAGAGACACACACAGAGGGAGAGAGATACAGAGGGATAGAGAGAGAGAGGCACAGAGGGATAGAGAGGAGGCACAGAGGGATAGAGAGAGAGACACAGAGGATAGAGAGAGGGAGGCACAGAGGATAGAGAGAGAGGCACAGAGGGATAGAGAGAGAGATGCACAGAGGGATAGAGAGAGAGAGGCACAGAGGGATAGAGAGAGGCACAGAGGGATAGAGAGAGAGACACAGAGGGATAGAGAGAGAGAGGCACAGAGGGATAGAGAGAGGCACAGAGGGATAGAGAGAGGAGGCACAGAGGGATAGAGAGAGAGAGACACAGAGGGATAGAGAGAGAGAGACACAGAGGGATAGAGAGACAGAGGCACAGAGGGATAGAGAGGCACAGAGGGATAGAGAGAGGCACAGAGGGATAGAGAGAGGCACAGAGGGATAGAGAGAGGCACAGAGGGATAGAGAGAGAGAGGCACAGAGGGATAGAGAGAGAGAGCATAGAGGAGAGAGGCACAGAGGGATAGAGAGAGAGGCACAGAGGGATAGAGAGAGAGAGGCACAGAGGGATAGAGAGAGAGAGGCACAGAGGGATAGAGAGAGAGACAGAGAGAGAGAGGCACAGAGGGATAGAGAGAGAGAGGCACAGAGGGATAGAGAGATAGAGGCACAGAGGGATAGAGAGAGAGAGGCACAGAGGGATAGAGAGAGAGAGGCACAGAGGGATAGAGAGAGAGAGGCACAGAGGGATAGAGAGAGAGAGGCACAGAGGGATAGAGAGAGAGAGGCACAGAGGGATAGAGAGAGAGATAACAGAGGGATAGAGAGAGAGAGGACAGAGGGATAGAGAGAGGCACAGAGGGATAGAGAGAGGCACAGAGGGATAGAGAGAGGCACAGAGGGATAGAGAGAGAGAGGCACAGAGGGATAGAGAGAGAGAGGCATAGAGGGAGAGAGGCACAGAGGGATAGAGGGAGAGAGGCACAGAGGGATAGAGAGAGAGAGGCACAGAGGGATAGAGAGAGAGAGGCACAGAGGGATAGAGAGAGAGAGGGCACAGAGGGCTAGAGAGAGAGAGGCACAGAGGGATAGAGAGAGAGAGGCACAGAGGGATAGAGAGAGAGAGGCATAGAGGGAGAGAGGCACAGAGGGATAGAGAGAGACACAGAGGGATAGAGAGAGAGAGGCACAGAGGGATAGAGAGAGAGAGGCACAGAGGGATAGAGAGAGGCACAGAGGGATAGAGAGAGGCACAGAGGGATAGAGAGAGGCACAGAGTGATAGAGAGAGAGAGGCACAGAGGGATAGATAGATGCGTAGAGAGAGAGAGGCACGAGAGGATAGAGAGAGAGGCACAGAGTGATAGAGAGAGGCACAGAGGGATAGAGAGAGAGACACACAGAGGGAGAGAGAGAGACAAAGAGGGATCGAGAGAGAGAGGCACAGAGGGATAGAGAGAGAGAGGCACAGAGGGATAGAGAGAGAGAGACACAGAGGGATAGAGAGAGAGAGGCACAGAGGGATAGAGAGAGAGAGGCACAGAGGGATAGAGGGAGAGAGGCACAGAGGGATAGAGGGAGAGAGGCACAGAGGGATAGAGAGAGAGAGGCACAGAGGGATAGAGAGAGACACAGAGGTATAGAGAGAGAGAGGCACAGAGGGATAGAGAGAGAGACACACAGAGGGATAGAGAGAGAGAGGCACAGAGGGATAGAGAGAGATACAGAGGGATAGAGAGAGAGAGAGGCACAGAGGGATAGAGAGAGACATAGAGGGATAGAGAGACATACACAGAGAGTGATAGAGAGTGACACACACAGAGAGGGATAGGGTGACTAACAGATGAATAAAGAGACACACATCGAAGGATAGTGAGTCACAGAGATATAGAGAGAGAGAGGCACAGAAGGCTAGAGAGAGAGAGACATACACAGGGATCGAGGGAGTGAAACACAGACGGATAGATAGCGAGCAAGGCAAACGGAAAGAGAGATCAACAAAGATCCCCTGCAAAAATCTGACACTTTGCCAAGTGAGATGTGAGTGTGTGGAATACTTACAATAGACGGTGAGCTGGTTCTGGGACGTCCCATCGCTGAAGGGATTTTTGACTGAGCATGAATATGTCCCAGCATCCCCTCTGACCACGCCCTGGATCGTTAACTCATTACTGGCTATCACCATGTGAGCGTCGCCAACGATCGTCTTGCCATCCTTAGTCCAGCTCAGCGTATCCCAGGTACCAGTCGTCATGGCGCAGATCACGGTGGTCTTGGAGTCGCCCTCCTTCACGTCATCCACGGGGACTGTCACAAGGACCTCACTGATGAGTTCTGAGTGTGGGGTCAGAGAGGAGGGAGAACATTATGATTCAGAATACAGGGAAGAGGAGGCTATTTAGCCCCAGCAACGTGTCAGCCCAGACAACGCTATCCAGCCCCACCCCAATTGCAGCTCTCGGTCTGCAGCCCCTGTAGGTACTTACCCAGCCTTCTTGTAAATATGATGAACCATTCTAACCTCTGCAACCTTTCAGATAGTGAGTTCCAGACCCCAAGTGACCTCTGGGTCAAAAACATTTCTCCTCAACGCCCCTCCATTCTTATTCTCTCCTGGGTTGTGGGCATCGCTGGTTAGGCCAGCATTTATTGTCCATCCCTAATTGCCCCTTGAGAAGGAGGTGGTGGGAGTCCTTGAGGTGTAGGTACACCCACAGTGCTATTAGGGAGGGAGTTCCAGGATGTTGCCCCAGCAACAGTGAAGGAATGGCGATATATTTCCAAGTCAGGGTGGTGAGTGATGGAGGGGAACCTCCAGGTGGTAGGGTTCCCAGGTATCTGTGGCTCTTGTCCTTCTAGATGGTAGAGACTGTGGGATTACAAGGTGCTGCCTAAGGAATTACTGGTGAATTACTGCAGTGCATCTTGTACACTGTTTGTCAGTGATGGAGGGAGTCAATGTTTGTGGAAGGGGAAGCAATCAAGCGGGGCTGCTTTGTTCTGAGTGATGTCGAACTTCTTGAGTGTTGTTGGAGCTGCACTTACCCAGGTAAATCATGAGTATTCCATCACACTCCTGACTTGTGCCTTGTACAAGTGAGCGGCGAGTGTCTCTGTTCAAGGGGCCATTAGGGACGGGCGGTAAATGCTGAGCCCAGGCAGCGACGTCCCCACATCCCATGGAAGAATTTATTTAAAGTATGAGTATAAACACCTGTTTTTTAAACTCTGTGCCTCAGGGAAAATTTCTGCCCGTCCCCTTCACCAGCCTCAGCCAGATCTGTGGACAACTCGCTCACCTGGGTGATGCGCGATTAATAAGCACAGAAACGAAGGCGTAGTCCGAGTCGAAGGCTTTAATCTACAAGAAGTGTGCCCAGCAGCTTGAGTACAGAAAGAACGATGGCTGCTGGGAAACACGGGTTCTTATACTCCGCCTCATAGGCGGAGCTACCTTCATCTCGACCAATGGGAAGACAACACTTGGGCCAATGAGCAGCGAGCCTTCTCCACCAATAGCAGCCCACACTCCCAGGTACCGTAGTACCTCTAGTCATACTACCCACATTCACCCCTTGTTGAGAAAGGAACCGGGGGGCGGGGCGGGGCGGGGGGGGGGGTGGGTGGGGTGTGCTCGTTGAGAAGCTGGGGGAGGAGAGGGGGGCATCCCGTGCAGGTGGGACAAGATACTGATAGTATGACTAGTGAAATGGAATTATACCTCTCCAACGGCGGCTGTCCACTGACCCGTAACTATATAGAGATGTGTTATCACACGGTAATTATTTACAGAGTTGGACGTCCTCTGCGACCTGTGGAGTTACGTCGGAGATGCGGGCGTCCATGACTCCGGGAGCGATGATCCGTTCCTCGTGGAGGTTTCCATACCCTGGTGAGGGCCGGGCCGTGTGGGGGGGGGTGTCTAGTCCTCTAGGCGGTGCGGGTGATGGGGGTTGGCGGGCCAGGGAGGGGAGCACCTGCGGCAAGCAGTTGCGGTTGGAAGGGGGTGGGTGGGGCTGATGCCGGGGGCGAGGGCGGGGATCCGGCGGGCGCCAGGTCCCATAGAGAGACCGTGTCCTCTCGGTCGATGGGGTACTCCACATACGCATATTGCGGGTTAGCGTGGAGCAGCTGGACCCTCTCGACCAACGGGTCCGATTTGTGCGCCCGCACGTGTTTCCGGAGCAGGATGGGCCTGGGGACTGCCAGCCAGGTCGGGAGCGGGGTCCCTGAGGAACACTTCCTGGGGAAGACAAGAAGGCGTCCGTGAGGCTTTTGATTGGTAGACGTGCAAAGTAGTGACCGGATGGAGTGGAGGGCGTCTGGGAGGACCTCCTGCCAGCGGGAGACTGGGAGATTTCTGGACCGTAGGGCCAGTAGGACGGTCTTCCAGACCGTACCGTTCTCCCTCTCCACCTGTCTGTTTCCCCGGGGGTTATAACTGGTCGTCCTGCTGGAGGCGATGCTCCTGCTAAGCAGGAATTGACGCTGTTCGTCACTCATAAAGGAGGACCCCTTATCGCTGTGTATGTAAGCGGGGAATCCGAACAGGGAGAAAATGGTGTGTAGGGCTTTTATGATGGTGGTTGTGGTCGTGTCGGGGCAGGGGATGGCGAACGGGAAGCGGGGAGTACTCATCAATCACGTTGAGGAAGTACGTGTTGCGGTTGGTAGAGGGGAGGGGACCTTTGAAGTCCATGCTGAGGCGTTCAAAGGGGCGGGAAGCCTTTATCAGATGCGCTTTTTTGGGGCGGTAGAAGTGCGTTTGCACTCCGCGCAGTTGTGGCATTCCCTAGTTACTGTCCTGACCTCCTCGATGGAGTATGGCAGGTTGGGGGTCTTTACAAAGTGAAAGAAGCGAGTGACCCCCGGGTGGCAGAGGTCCGCGTGGAGGGTTCGACGGCGGTCCACTTGTGCGTTGGCACAGGTGCCATGGGACAGGGCATCGGAAGGCTCGTACAGCTTCCCAGGATGATACAAGATATCGTAGTTGTACGTGGATAACTCGATCCTCCACCGCAAGGTCATGTCGTTTTTTATCTTGCCCCTCTGTGCATTGTAGAACATAAAGGCCACTGACCGTTGGTCTGTGAGGAGGGTGAACCTCCTGCCGGCCAGATAATGCCTCCAGTATCGTACAGCTTCAACTGTGGCCTGTGCTTCCATCTCGACCGAGGAGTGGCGGATTTCGGAAGCATGGAGGTACCCATGGAAGAAGAAGGCCACGGGTCTGCCCGCTTGGTTGAGGGTGGCTGCCAGAGCTACATCGGACGTGTCGCTCTTGACCTGTAAGGGGAGGGACTCATCGATAGCGTGCATCGTGGCCTTTGTGATATCCGCTTTAATGCGGCTGAAGGCCTGGCGGGCCTCTGTCGACAGGGGGAACGTGATTGTTTGGATGAGGGGACGGGTTTTGTCGGCGTAGTTGGGGACCCACTGGGCGTAATATGAGGAAAAACCGAGGCAGCGTTTGAGGGCTTTGAGGGAGTGGGGGAGGGGGAGCTCCATCAGGGGGCGCATGCGTTCCGGGTCGGGGTCTATCACTCCATTACGCACTACGTAGCCGAGGATGGCTAGACGGTCGGTGCTAAACACGCATTTGTCCTTGTTGTAAGTCAGATTCAGGAGCTTTGCGGTTTGGAGGAATTTCCGGAGATTGATGTCGTGGTCCTGCTGATCGTGGCAGCAGATGGTGACGTTATCGAGATACGGGAAGGTGACCCGTAAACCGTATCGGTCGACCATTCGGTCCATCTCCCTTTGGAAGACCGAGACCACGTTTGTGACACCGAAGGGAACCCTTAAAAAGTGATAAAGCCGCCCGTCTGCTTCGAACGCAGTGTACTTGCGGTCGCTCATGTGGAAGGGGAGCTAGTGGTAGGCGGACTTGAGGTCCACCGTGGAGAAGACCTTGTACTGCGCGATCCTGTTGACCAGGTTGGATATACGGGGGAGAGGGTAGGCGTCCAGCTGTGTAAACGTGTTGATGGTCTGACTGTAGTCTATGGACATCCTATTCTTCTTCCTGGTCTTTACCACCAGAACTTGTGCTTACGAGCCTCGATAACCCCTTCCTTCATAAGCCGTTAGACCTTGGACCTGATGAAGACCCGGTCCTGGGCACTGTACCGTCAGCTCCTGGTGGCGACAGGTTTGCAATCCGGGGTGAGGTTTGCAAACAAGGACGGGGGATCGACCTTGAGGGTTGCGAGGCTGCAGGCAGTGAGGGGGGGCACAGGGCCGCCGTATTTAAATGTTAGGCTCTGGAGGTTACACTGGGAGTGCGGCCGCGCAGAGGTGGGGGAGGACGTAGAGTCTTTAATTTTTAAACTCCTCCCGTGGACCGTGAGGTCCTCTATGCAATATCCCGTGATCTCCACTGAATGGGTGCCAGAGGCCAGGGCGATTTTTTGCTTGACTGGGTAGACAGCCTTACCGTGGTAGGGTGTACGAAACTCTCCGTGCTCCCGGAAACTCTCCGTGCTCCCGGAGTCCAGTAGGGAGGTCGTCTTGTGCCCGTTGAGCAGGATCCTCGCTGTTGCCGTAGAGAAGATGCGGGGTCGAGACTGGTCCAGAGTGACTGAAGCGAGTCATGGCAGATAGTCGGAGTCTTCATCGGGCGGTGTGTAGTCACCCGCGGGTTCCTCGGAGCCAATGAAGATGGCGGCGCCCATCGGTCTCATATGGTGGGGGTTGGACAAAATGGCGGCGCCCGTCCCCGCACATGGCATCGAAGGCACAAAATAGCGGCGCCCAGGGGTCGCACGTGGCGTCAGAGGCACAAAATAGCGGCGCCCAGGGGTCGCACGTGGCGTCGGAGGCACAAAATAGCGGCGCCCAGGGGTCGCACGTGGCGTTGGGGGATGGGGTTAGTGAGGACCGCGGGCCGCATGGGGCCCCTGGAGAGAGAGAAGGGGGAGTCCCACGGTCGCTGCCCGGGACCGCAGCGACCGCCTTGGCCTGGCAGACGGCCCCAAGATGGCCTTTCTTCCCGCAGCCCTTGCAGGTTGCGGAACGGGCTGGGCAACGTTGTCGGGGGTGTTTCGCCTGGCCGTAAAAATAGCAGCGGGGCCCCACGGGTTTTTCAGGGCGTCCTGCGGCGCAGGCCTGGAGAGAGTCCGAGTCCGTGGGGGAGAGAGAGGCTGAATTCCACGCTGCCCAGGGGGCCGCCACACGGTCAGGGGTGTACGAGTGAGCGTTTCTGTTCGCGACATCTAGGGGGGGTAGGGTTTGACCATGTCTCTGTGAGGCTCAAGGTTTCCCTTTCTTTTTTTTTTAAATAATTTTTATTGAAATTTTTGAAAAATGTATAACAACAGAACAATAATAATAATAATAACAATAACAAACACCCCCGGCACCCGTAACAACGCATATAACGAATCCCCCCACCCCCCCCCAAACCCAATAAACAACAAAATAAATTAAATTAACATTAATAATGCCCCCCTGAAACCCCCCCCCCCCCCCCCCCCGGGTTGCTGCTGCTGCTGACCTAGTTCCCTGTCGTTGAGCCAGAAAATCGAGGAAAGGCTGCCACCTCCTACAGAACCCTTGTATCGTGCCCCTCAAGGCGAATTTAACCTTCTCCAGCTGAATGAATCCCGCCATGTCATTGATCCAGGTCTCCACGCTTGGGGGCCTCGCATCTTTCCATTGCAACAAGATCCTCCGCCGGGCTACTAGGGATGCAAAGGCCAAAACACTGGCCCCCTTCGCCTCCTGCACTCCCGGCTCCACCCCAACCCCAAATATCGCGAGTCCCCAGCCTGGTTTGACCCTGAATCCTACCAACCTCGACACCGTCCTTGCTACCCCCTTCCAGAATTCCCCCAGTGCCGGGCATGCCCAAAACATATGGGCATGGTTCGCTGGGCTCCCCGAACACCTAATGCACCTGTCCTCACCCCCAAAAAACCTGCTCATCCTCGTCCCGGACATATGAGCCCTGTGCAGTACCTTGAACTGGATGAGGCTAAGCCTCGCACATGAAGAGGAGGAGTTCACCCTCTCCAGGGCGTTCGCCCATGTCCCCTCCTTAATCTGCTCCCCCAGCTCCACTTCCCACTTAGCCTTCAGCTCCTCTACTGACGCCTCCTCCACCTCCTGCATCACCTGGTAGATGTCAGACACCTTCCCATCCCTGGCCCACACCCCTGAAAGCACCCTATCCCTTACCCCCCGCGGGGGCATCAAAGGGAACCCCTCCACCTGTCGCCTAGCAAACGCCTTGACCTGAAGGTACCTGAACATATTCCCCAGGGGGAGCTCAAACTTCTCCTCCAGCTCACCCAGGCTCGCAAACCTCCCGTCAATGAACAGGTCTCCCAACTTCCTTATGCCCGCCCTGTGCCACCCCAGGAACCCGCCATCAATGTTCCCTGGGACAAACCGGTGGTTCCCCCGCAGCGGGGCCTCCACCGAGCCCCCCACTTCCCCCCTGTGTCGCCTCCACTGCCCCCAAATCTTGAGGGTAGCCGCCACCACCGGACTCGTAGTGTACCTCGTTGGAGGGAGCGGCAACGGCGCCGTTACCAGTGCCTTCAGGCTCGTGCCTTCACAGGACGCCATCTCCATTCGTTTCCATGCTGCCCCTCCCCATCCATCACCCACTTACGTACCATCGAGACATTAGCCGCCCAATAGTACCCAGAAAGGTTGGGCAGCACCAGCCCCCCTCTATCCCTGCCCCGCTCCAAAATGACCCTCCTTACCCTCGGAGTCCCGTGTGCCCAAACAAATCCCAGAATGCTGCTGGTCACCCTCCTAAAAAAGGCCCTCGGAATGAAAATGGGGAGGCACCGAAACAAAAACAAAAACCTCGGGAGCACCGTCATTTTAACGGACTGTACTCTACCCGCCAACGACAACGGCAGCATGTCCTACCTTTTAAACTCCTCCTCCATCTGCTCCACCAACCTAGTAAAATTGAGCTTATGCAGAGTCCACCAACTCCTAGCCACCTGAACCCCCAGGTACCTAAAACTCCTCACTGCCCTCTTTAGCGGGAGCCTACCAATCCCCTCCTCCTGATCTCCCGGTTGTACAACAAACAGCTCGCTCTTGCCCAGGTTCAATTTATATCCCGAGAAACTCCCAAACTCAGCAAGAATCTCCATCACCTCCGGCATTCCCCCCACCGGGTCTGCTACATACAGCAGCAAGTCGTCCGCATACAGCGACACTCGATGCTCCTCCCCCCCTTGCACCAAACCCCTCCACCTCCTCGACTCCCTGAGAGCCATGGCCAGAGGCTCAATTGCCAACGCAAAAAGCAAGGGGGACAGGGGGCACCCCTGCCTTGTCCCACGGTAGAGCCTGAAGTACTCGGACCTCCTCCCATTTGTCACTACACTCGCCATCGGGGCCTCGTACAGCAACCTCACCCATTTAATAAACCCCTCCCCAAACCCGAACCTCTCTAACACCTCCTACAAGTACCCCCACTCAACTCTATCAAAGGCCTTCTCCGCATCCAATGCCACCACAATCTCCGCCTCTCCTTCTGCCGCCGGGATCATTATCACATTTAGCAGCCTTCGCACGTTAGTGTTCAGCTGCCTCCCCTTCACAAAACCCGTCTGATCTTCATGTATCACCCCCGGCACACAGTCCTCTATTCTAGTGGCCAAGATCTTCGCCAGCAACTTGGCGTCCACATTCAGCAGTGAAATCGGCCTGTATGATCCACACTGCAAGGGGTCCTTATCTCGCTTCAGGATCAGGGAAATCAGCGCCCATGACATCGTTTGGGCGCAAAACTCCCCCCTCCCATGCCTCGTTAAAGGTTCGAACCAACAGGGGGCCCAACAGGTCCGCATATTTCTTATAAAATTCAACCGGGAACCCATCCGGTCCCGGCGCCTTCCCCGACTGCATGTAGCCAATCCCTCTAACCAGCTCCTCCAACTCGATCGGCACCCCCAGTCCCTCCACCTGCTCCTCCTGCACCCTTGGAAATCGCAGCCTGTTCAAAAAGCTCCCCATTCACCCCCCCCCCCCCCCCTCCCCCACCCCCACCACCGCCGGCGGCTCCGACCGGTACAGTTCCCTATAGAAGTCCCTAAAGACCCCATTGACCTCTGCCCCCTGCCGCACCACATTCCCACCCCTATCCTTCACTCCACCAATCTCCCTAGCCGCGTCCCGCTTGCGAAGCTGGTGCGCCAGCATCCTGCTCGCCTTCTCTCCATATTCATAGACCGCTCCCTGCGCCTTCCTCCACTGTGTCTCCGTCTTTCTGGTGGTCAATAAATCAAACTTGGCCTGCAAGCTACGCCGTTCCCCCAGCAATCCCTCCTCCGGGGCCTCCGCGTACCTCCTATCCACACTCAACAGCTCCTCCACCAGTCTCTCCCTCTCCCTCCTCTCCCCCCTCTCCCTATGGGCTCGGATGGAGATCAGCTCCCCACTAATCACTGCCTTCAGAGCCTCCCACACCATCCCCACCTGGACCTCCCCAGTATCATTGACCTTGAGGTACTTCTCGATACATCCCCGAACCCTCCTACACACCTCCTCATCGGCCAACAACCCCACGTCCAGACGCCAAAGCGGGCGCTGGTCCCGCACCTCCCCCATCTCCAGATCCACCCAATGCGGAGCATGGTCCGAAATTGCTATAGCCAAATATTCGGCATCCTCCACCCTCGGGACAAGCCCCCTACTCAGGACAAAAAAATCAATACGGGAATAAACCCTGTGCACGTGGGAGAAAAAAAAGAGTACTCCCGAGCCTTCGGCCTCCCAAACCTCCAGGGATCCACCCCTCCCATCTGGTCCATAAACCCCCTCAACACCTTGACCGCTGCCGGCCTCCTGCCTGTCCTAGAACTAGAACGATCCAGTGGGGGATCCAGCACCGTCCCCCCCATATCAAGCCCCCCGCCTCCAGGTCAGGAATGCGGCCCAACATGCACCTCATGAAACCAGCATCATCCCAATTTGGGGCGTACACATTAACCAACACCACCCTCTCCCCCTGCAGCTTACCGCTCACCATCACATATCTGCCGCCACTATCAGCCACCACCTCAGACGCCTCAAACGCCACCCTCTTCCCCACCAGGATCGCCACCCCCTGGTTCTTCGCGTCGAGCCCTGAGTGGAAAACTTGCCCCACCGACCCCTTCCTCAGACGGACCTGGTCCGCCACCTTCAGGTAGGTCTCCTGAAGCATGGCCACGTCCGCCTTCAGCCCCTTCAGATGCAAAAACACCCGAGCCCGCTTCACCGGCCCATTCAACCCCCGCGCGCTCCACATGATCAGCCGGATCAGGGGGCACCCCGCCCCCCTCCCCCGCCGACTAGCCATAGCCCATCGACTGCTCGCCCCTGGCCAGCATCCCCCACTCGGCCCGTTTCCCACGGCGATAGAACCTCACCCCGACCCCCCCGACCCGCACCAGTTCCTCCCTGGCCAATCCAGCAGCAACCCGGTATCCCCCCCCCCCCCCCCCCCCCCCCCCCGAAGGCTAGGACCCCTCCTAGCAGCGACGCTCCCTCCATAGTCCTCCCGTGAGCCAGCTGACTTCTGCTGACCCCGGCAGCTCCCGCTCTAACTCCGACCCCTCCCGATATGGGGTCACCCCTCCCCCCCTGCAGCAGCTCCTTGGCACCGCTCCAGCGCGGGAAAACGGAACTGATATCCACGCCCCTCGCCACCAGCTCCACCCCCCTCGTCCCGCAGCGTGGGAAACCAGAGGAAAGCCCGCGCTTTCACACTGCCCCACCCCACCCCCTCAACGCAGCTCCCAAATAGCAGTCCCAACCCATCCACCAACCCCGTACAAACAAAAACAGAACAACCACAGACCCCAACACCCCCCTTAAAACACAAAACCATAACCAACATCATCCGAAAGCAGGAAAAAAAACCAAACAGAATAGCCAGCAACAGCATAAACAGTGATACAAAAAGCCCCCACAGTCCCCAATCCCTAATTCGAGTCCAACTTTTCAGCCTGCACAAAGGCCAACGCTTCCTCCGGGGACTCAAAATAGTGATGCCGGTCCTTGTAGGTGACCCACAAGCGCGCAGGCGGCAACATGCCGAATTTCACCTGCCTGCTGTGGAGCACCGCCTTCGTCCGGTTAAACCCGGCTCTCCGCTTGGCCACCTCCGCACTCCAGTCCTGGGTGATGCGCACTACCGAATTCTCCCACTTGCTGCTCCTCACTTTCTTGGCCCATCGCAGAACACACTCCCGGTCACTGAACGGATGGAACCGCACCAGCACCGCCCGCGGGGGTTCATTCGCCTTAGGCCGCCTGGCAAGTACTCTATGGGCCCCCTCCAGCTCCAGGGGCAGATGGAATGATCCTGCCCCCACCAACGAGTTCAGCATCACGGCCACATGAGCTGGCAGGTCCGACCCCTCCAGCCCCTCCTCGAGGCCCAGGATCCGCAAGTTCTTCCTCCTTGACCGAAACTCCATCTCTTCAAAGCGATCCTGCCACTTTTTGTGGAACGCCTCGTGCATCTCTACTTTCCCCAAAAGGGCTGAGACCTCATCCTCGTGCTCAGAGGCCTGCTGCTGCAACTCGAGTATCGCTGCACCCTGGGTCGTAACCTTCAGAGAGTCCAGCAACTCCACTTTCAGCTCCGTAAAGTAGCACAGAAGGGCCGCCTGCTGCTCCTCAGCCCACTGCCTCCACTCCTCGGGGGCTCCACCGGCCGCCATTTTGTCCACCTTCCCCCGCTTTTCCAGGGGAGCTGCTGCCATTTTTCCCCTCGCCCCACTCCGGGTCCGCATCATAAATCCCGGGGGGTTTTGCTCCAGATCCCTTTACACACCGGGAATCGTCGAATCAGCGCCGTTTGGGGCCCTTAAAAGAGCCCACAAGTCCTATGAAAGCGGGAGCTGCCGAACGTGCGGCTTAGCTCCGCATTGCCGCCACCGGAAGTGAGGGTTTCCCTTTCTAATAGTCTCTGGCGGATTTGTGGGGACTGCATGCCTGCAACAAAGGCGTCTCGGATGAGGAGTTCAGTGTGCTCGCTAGCCGACACTTGTGGGCAGCCGCAGTTCCTCCCCAGTACAAGGAGCGCACGGTAAAAATCGTCCAGTGACTCACCAGGGATCTGCTGCCTCGTAGCCAGGAAGTGCCAAGCGTAAACTTGATTTACCGTCCGGATGAAGTGTCCTTTAAGCAGTTCCATAGCTGCATCGTAGTCGGTCGTGTCCTCGATGAGCGTGTAGATGGCGGTGCCGACGCACAGTGGAGGATGTGTAGTTTCTGCTCCTTCGTCGGTACGTTTTCAGCTGTACTAAGGTAGCTGTTGAAACAAGCTAGCCAATGCTTGAACGTGGCTGCTGCATTAGCTGCGTGGGGGCTGTGTAGGATACACTCCTGCTTGATGCGGAGCTCCATCCTTTAAAATCTTGTAGATTAAATTGACGTGTGATCAATAAGCACAGAAACGAAGGAGTAGTCTGAATTGAAGGCTTTAATCTACAAGAAGTGTGCCCAGCAGCTTGAGTACAGAAAGAACGATGGCTGATGGGAAACACGAGTTCTTATACTCCGCCTCGTGGATGGAGCTACCTTCCTCTCGACCAATGGGAAGACAACACTTGGGCCAATGAGCAGCGAGCCTTTCCACCAATAGCAGCTCACACTCCCAGGTACCGTAGTACCTCTAGTCATACTACCACACTGGGGGCATGATTTTCTGCTCCCCACGCCGGGTGAGAGAATCGCGGGAGGGCCCCCCAACAAATTTCACGCCCCCCTGGTGTCCCCCGCGATTCCCCCGCCCCCCCCACCGCTCAGCCAAGTTCACGACGGCCCTCCCGATTTTTCCCGGGAGCGAAGAATTCCGCCCTGGGTTTCCTAGAATCCATCGATTTAGCGTAGATTCCCTTCCCTTGATAACCTGCTACATCCCAGGAGCTATCCTGTTATGACTGAATCACGCATCACCTGGAGGTGGCCATTCGGTCCATAATTCCTGTGCTGCCTCTTTGAAACTTCCATCCAATTAGACCACACTATCCACCCTGCTCCTTTCCCTCCATATTCCTGCAAATCTTCCGCCTTCCAGTATTTCTCCAATTGCCCCTTTTGAAAGTTCCCATTGAATCTGCTACCATCGCTCTTTCAGACATAAACTTCCAGATCACAACAACTCGCTGTGTGTAAAACAAAACAATTCTCCTCACGGTACCACAGTGGTTAGCACGGCTGCCTCACAGAGCCAGGGACCCGGGTTCAGTTCTGGCCTTTGGTGACTGTGAGTATGGAGTCTGCACGTTCTCCCCGTCTCTCCGTGGGGAGGTGGACCTGGGTAGTATGCTCTTTCGGCGAGTCGGTGCAGACTCCATGTGACAAGGCCCAGGTTTTAGGCCCTAAACTGGGATTGAACCAGTGGGGATTGATGGAACCATCAATTCACTAGACACGTGCTTTAAGATATGAACAGTGGTTTTAATCTACTTACTACAGAGCCAGCCTGTTACCCGTTGAAATCTCGATGAACTGGCAGGCTGGCTCTGGACAAGGGTTATTATACAGCAGTCCAGGGGAGGAGTCGTGGGCGGAGCCAAGGGTGGAGCCCTGGACAAACTCCGGAGCATTCCCAGAGCTACTCCCTCTAGTGGTCAGATAACGCTACTGCGCTTACAATGGTATTGGTAAATACAGTGTGAATTACTAAGTGACATTCACCAAAGGGACTAAATGGTTTCAGGATGGCTCCCTGACAGGAAAAGGCAGGAACTCACCGTACACTCGGAGTGTCACCTTCTGACTGCTGAGTAACTCATCCACCGCGGTTAAGGACACGGTATAGTTCCTGCTGTCGGCAAGTGTGGTCTGTAAGATGGCGATGGACGCCGTGCTGGTGTTAATGGTCAGCCGGTTAACGAACACCTGGGACACCATCGGTGGGGGCACCTGACCCACGGTCCAACTGGCAAAAGTGTCGGACAAAGCCCAGGTGACGTGAGGGGGATTTTTGCTCACGAAGGAAACATTCAGATTTGCAGTCTCGCCAATGATGACCTTCACTGGGTTGTTGGTGCTGATCTCGATGGCCACCGTCACAGCTGGGGTGAAAGGTTAGAGGTGAAAGTTAGTACGATTGAGTTCTTGCTACCGAGGGAGCATTGCACAGTCAGAGGGTGAGAACTGAACTGAGGGAGAGCTGCACTGTCAGAGAGTCAGTACTGAGGGAGTGCTGCACTGCCAGAGGGTCAGTACTGAGGGAGTGCTGCACTGTCAGAGAGTCAGTACTGAGGGAGTGCTGCACTGTCAGAGGGTCAGTACTGAGGGAGTGCTGCACTGTCAGAGGGTCAGTACTGAGGGAATGCTGCACTGTCAGAGGGTCAGTACTGAAAGAGAGCTGCACTGTCAGAGGGTCAGTACTGAGGGAGTGCTGCACTGTCAGAGGGTCAGTACTGAGGGAGTGCTGCACTGCCAGAGGGTCAGTACTGAGGGAGTGCTGCACTGTCAGAGAGTCAGTACTGAGGGAGTGCTGCACTGTCAGAGGGTCAGTACTGAGGGAGTGCTGCACTGTCAGAGGGTCAGTACTGAGGGAGTGCTGCACTGTCAGAGGGTCAGTACTGAGGGTGTGCTGCACTGTCAGAGGGTCAGTACTGAGGGAGCGCTGCACTGTCAGGGGGTGAGTACTGAGGGAGTGCTGCACTGTCAGAGGGTCAATACTGGGAGTGCTACAATGTCAGAAGATCCAGTACTGAGGGAGGGCTGCATTGTCAGAGGGTTAGTACTGAGGGAGTGCTGCACTGTTGGCGAGTCAGTACTGAGAGAGAGCTGCACTGTCGGAGGGTCAATACTGGGAGAGCTACAATGTCAGAAGATCCAGTATTGAGGGAGTGCTGCATTGTCAGAGGGTCAGTATTGAAGGAGTGCTGCACTAGCAGAGGGTCAGTACTGAAGGAGTGCTGCATTGTTGGAGGGTCCAGTATTGAGTGAGCTCTGCACCGTCAGAAGGTCAGTATTGAGGGAGTGCTGCATGTCAGAGGGTCAATATTGAGGGAACATTGAACCGTCAGAATGTCGGTACTGAGAGAGCGCAACATTGATGGAGGGTCAGCACTGAGGGAGTGCTGCACTGTCAGAGGATCAGTACTGAGGAAGCACTGTACGGTTGGAGGGCTAGTACTGAAGGGGTGCTGCACTGACGAAGGGTCAGTACTCAGGGAGATCTGCACCATAAAGGGGCAGTCCTGAGGGAGTGCTGCACTGTTGGAGGGTCGGTACTGAGGGAGTGCTGTACTGTCAGAGGGTCAGTACTGAGGGAGTGCTGCGTTGTTGGAGGGTCGGTACTGAGGGAGTGCTGTACTGTCAGAGGGTCAGTACTGAGGGAGTGCTGCACTATCAGAGGATCAGTACTGAGGGAGTGCTGCACAGTCAGAGAGGCAGTACTCAGGGAGTACTGCACTGTCAGAGGGTCAGTACTGAGGGAGTGCTGTACTGTCAGAGAGTCAGTACTGAGGGTGTGCTGCACTGTCAGAGAGTCCAGTATTGAGGGAGTGCCGCACCGTCAGAGGGTCAGTACTGAAGGAGCGCTGCACTGTCAGAGAGTCAGTACTGAGGGAGCGCTGCACTATCAGGGGGTCAGTACTGAGGGAGGGCCGCAATGTTGGAGGGTCAGTACTGAGGTAGTGTTGCACTGTTGGAAGTTCAGTAGTGAGGGAGTGCTGTACTGTCAGAGGATCAATACTGAGTGAGTGCTGCACTGTCAGAGGGTCAGTCCTGAGGGAGTATTGCACTGTCAGGGGGTCAGTACTGAGGGAGTGCTGCACTGTCAGGGTCAATACTCAGAGTGCTACAATGTCAGAAGATGCAGAACTGAGGGAGTGCTGCACTGTCGGAGGGTCAGTAGTGAGGGAGTGCTGCACTAGCAGAGGGTCAGTACTGAATGAGTGCTGCACTGTTGGAGGGCCAGTATTGAGGGAGTTATGCACGGTCGGAGGGTCAGTGCTGAGGGAGTGCTGCACTGTCAGAGGATCAGTACTGAGGGAGAGCTGCACTGTCAGGTCAGTACTGAGGGAGTGCTGCACTGTCAGAGGGTCAGTAGTGAGGGAGTACTGCATTGTCAGAGGGTCAGTACTGAGGGAGTGCTGCACTGTCAGAGGATCAGTAGTGAGGGAGAGCTGCATTGTCAGAGGGTCAGTACTGAGGGAGTGCTGCACTGTCAGAGGAGTCAGTACTGAGGGAGTGCTGCACATGTCAGAGGATCAGTACTGAGGGAGTGCTGCACTGTCAGAGAGTCAGTACTGAGGGAGTGCTGCACTGTCAGAGGGTCAGTACTGAGGGAATGCTGCACATGTCAGAGGGATCAGTACTGAGGGAGTGCTGCACTGTCGAGGGTCAGTACTGAGGGAGTGCTGCACTGTCAGAGGGTCAGTACTGAGGGAGTGCTGCACTGTCAGAGGGTCAGTACTGAGGGAGTGCTGCACTGTCAGAGAGTCAGTACTGAGGGAATGCTGCACAGTCAGAGGATCAGTACTGAGGGAGTGCTGCACTGTCAGAGAGTCAGTACTGAGGGAATGCTGCTCTGTCAGAGGGTCAGTACTGAGGGACTGCTGCACTGCCAGAGGTCAGTGCTGAGGGAGTGCTGCACTGTCAGAGTTCAGTGCTGAGGGAGTGCTGCACTGTCAGAGGGTCAGTACTGAGTGAGTGCTGCACTGTCAGAGGGTCAGTACTGAGGGAGTGCTGCACTGCCAGAGGTCAGTGCTGAGGGAGTGCTGCACTGTCAGAGGGTCAGTACTGAGGGAGTGCTGCACTGCTGCACTGTCAGAGAGTCCAGTATTGAGGGAGTGCCATACCGTAAGAGGGTCAGTACTGAGGGAGTGCTGTACTGTCAAAGAGTCAGTACTGAGGGAGTGCTGCACTGTCAGAGTGTCAGTACTGAGGGGGTGCTGCACTGTCAGAGAGTCTGTACTGAGGAAGCGCTGCACTATCAGGCGGTCAGTACTGAGGGAATGCTGCACTGTCAGAGGGTCAGTCCTGAGTGAGTGCTGCACTGTCAGAGGGTCAGTACTGAGGGAGTGCTGCACTGTCAGAGGGTCAGTACTGAGGGAGTGCTGCACTGTCAGAGGGTCAGTACTGACGGAGTGCTGCACTGTCAGAGGGTGAGTATTGAGGGGAGTGCTGCACTGTCAGTGAGTCAGTCCTGACGGAGTATTGCACTGTCAGGGGGTCAGCACAGTAAGAAGTCTTACAACACCAGGTTAAAGTCCAACAGGTTTGTTTCAAACACGAGCTTTCGGAGCACGGCTCCTTCTTCAGGGGTCAGTACTGAGGGAGTGCTGCACTGTTGGAGGGTCAGTACTGAGGGAGTGCTGCACTAGCAGAGGGTCAGTACTGAGGGAGTGCTGCACTGTCAGAGGGTCAGTACTGAGTGAGTGCTGCACTGTCAGAGGGTCAGTACTGAGTGAGTGCTGCACTATCAGAGGGTCAGTATTGAGCGAGCGCTGCAGTGTCAGAGGGTCAGTACTGAGGGGGCTCCACACTGTCAGTGGGTCAGTACTGAGGGAGTGCTGCACTGTCAGAGGGTCAGTACTGAGGGAGTGCTGCACTGTCAGAGGGTCAGTACTGAGGGGGAGCTGCACTGTCAGAGGGTCAGTACTGAGGGAGTGCTGCATTGTCAGAGGGTTAGTACTGAGGGAGTGCTGCACTGTCAGAGAGTCAGTACTGAGGGAGTGCTGCACTGTCAGAGGGTCAGTACTGAGGGGGAGCTGCACTGTCAGAAGGTCAGTACTGAGGGAGTGCTGCATTGTCAGAGGGTTAGTACTGAGGGAGTGCTGCACTGTCAGAGGGTCAGTACTGAGGGAGCTCCACACTGTCAGTGGGTCAGTACTGAGGGAGTGCTGCACTGTCAGAGGGTCAGTACTGAGGGAGTGCTGCACTGTCAGAGGGTCAGTACCGAGGGAGTGCTGCACTGTCGGAGGGTCAGTACTGAGGGAGTGCTGCACTGTCAGAGGGTCAGTACTGAGGGAGTGCTGCACTGTCAGAGGGTCAGTACTGAGGGAGTGCTGCAGTGTCAGAGGGTCAGTACTGAGGAAGATAATCATCTCGGAGTTGGTGTGATTTGGTCTGGTTTCGGTTTACCACTCTGAGTCAGCATTGAAGTCTTGTAAACATATGCACCAAATGTTTAAGCTATCAGAATGGCCTTTTTGTGTTTCCGGCATCTTCCACAATTTCCCTATATGAATATACCAATTATCAATAAATATCACCTGCAACAAATTTAAACCTACCAATGCCTATTCACAGGGGCAGTTACCAAACTAAATTTGACCCTGAGCTACATCCTGAGATTCCAGCAACAGACGACCAAATACGGGCAAAGAGTTCTGTTTTTGAGGAGACAGAGACAGAGAAAGAGGCAGAGAGAGAGAGGTGGAGACATTTAGGGAGTGAATTCCAGAGTTCGGGGCCCCAGGCAGGTGAAGGCACGGCTGCCACTGGAGGAGCGATGGGAATCGAGGGATGTTCGAAGGGCCGGAATTGGAGGAATGCAGAGACATCAGAAGGTTGTTGGAGCTGGTGGAGGTAACACAGATAGGCAGGGTTATCGGAGTTGGAGGAGATTACAGAGATAGTGAGGGGGATAAAGGCTGGAGGAGGTTCCAGGGATAGGGAATGTTGTAGGGACTGGAGGAGGTTACAGAGATAGGGAGTGTTGTAGAGGTTGGATGAGGTTACAGAGATAGGGAGGGTTGTAGGGGCCTGGAGGAAGTTACAGAGATAGGGCGGGTTGTAGGAGCTGGAAGAGGTTACAGAGATAGGGAGTGTTGTAGGGGCCTGGAGGAGGTTACAGAGCTAGGGACGGTTCTAGGGGCTGGAGGAGGTTACAGAGATAGGGAGGGTTGTGGGGAGTGGAGGAGGTTATAGAGTTAGGGTGGGTTGTAGTGTTTGGAGGAGGTTACAGAGATAGGGCAGGTTGTAGGGGCTGGGGGAGGTTTCAGAGGAATGGAAAGGTTCTAGTGTTTTGAGGAGGTGACAGAGATAAGGAGAGTTGTAAGGGGTGGAGGAGGTTACAGATACTGGGAGTGTTGTTGGGCTGGATTAGGGTTACGGAGAATGGGAGTGCTGTGGTGTCTAGAGGAGGTTACAGAGAAAGGGAGAGCTGTCGTGTTTGGAGCAGATTACAGAGATGGAAGTTGTCGGGTCTGGTAGAGGTTACAGAAATGGAGGGTTCTAGTGTTTGGAGGAGGTGACAGAGATTGCGTGGGTTGTAGGGCTGGTGGAGGTTACAGAGATAGTGAGGGTTGTAGGGACTGGAGTAGGTTACAGAGCTAGGGAGGGTTGTAGGGACGGGAGTAGGTTACAGAGATAGGGAGGGTTGTTGGGGCTGGAGGAGGTTACAGAGGTAGGGAGGGTCGTTGTGGTTGGAGGAGGTTACAGAGATAGGGAGCGTTGTAGGGACTGGAGGGTGTTACAGAGATAGGGAGGTTTGCAGGGACTGGAGGAGGTTGCAGAGGTAGGGAGGGTCGTTGTGGTTGGAGGAGGTTACAGAGATAGGGTTGTAGATGCTGGAGGAGGTTACAGAGATAGGGAGGGTTGTAGATGCTGGAGGAGGTTACAGGGATAGGGAGGGTTGTAGATACTGGTGGAGGTTACAGGGATAGGGAGGGTTGTAGATGCTGGAGGAGGTTACAGGGATAGGGAGGGTTGTAGATGCTGGTGGAGGTTACAGAGATAGGGAGGGTTGTAGATGCTGGAGGAGGTTACAGAGATAGGGAGGGTTGTAGATGCTGGAGGAGGTTACAGGGATAGGGAGGGTTGTAGATGCTGGAGGAGGTTACAGAGATAGGGAGGGTTGTAGATGCTGGTGGAGGTTACAGGATAGGGAGGGTTGTAGATGCTGGAGGAGGTTACAGAGATAGGGAGGGTTGTAGATGCTGGAGGAGGTTACAGAGATAGGGAGGGTTGTAGATGCTGGTGGAGGTTACAGGATAGGGAGGGTTGTAGATGCTGGAGGAGGTTACAGAGATAGGGAGGGTTGTAGATGCTGGAGGAGGTTACAGGGATAGGGAGGGTTGTAGATGCTGGAGGAGGTTACAGAGATAGGGAGGGTTGTAGATACTGGTGGAGGTTACAGGGATAGTGAGGGTTGTAGATGCTGGTGGAGGTTACAGAGATAGGGAGGGTTGTAGATGCTGGAGGAGGTTACAGGGATAGGGAGGGTTGTAGATGCTGGAGGAGGTTACAGGGATAGGGAGGGTTGTAGATGCTGGTGGAGGTTACAGAGATAGGGAGGGTTGTAGATGCTGGAGGAGGTTACAGAGATAGGGAGGGTTGTAGATGCTGGAGGAGGTTACAGAGATAGGGAGGGTTGTAGATGCTGGAGGAGGTTACAGGGATAGGGAGGGTTGTAGATGCTGGAGGAGGTTACAGAGATAGGGAGGGTTGTAGATGCTGGTGGAGGTTACAGGGATAGTGAGGGTTGTAGATGCTGGAGGAGGTTACAGAGATAGGGAGGGTTGTTGGGGCTGGAGGAGGTTACAGAGATAGGGAGGGTTGTAGATGCTGGAGGAGGTTACAGAGATAGGGAGGGTTGTAGATGCTGGAGGAGGTTACAGAGATAGGGAGGGTTGTAGATGCTGGAGGAGGTTACAGGGATAGGGAGGGTTGTAGATGCTGGTGGAGGTTACAGGGATAGGGAGGGTTGTAGATGCTGGAGGAGGTTACAGGGATAGGGAGGGTTGTAGATGCTGGAGGAGGTTACAGGGATAGTGAGGGTTGTAGATGCTGGAGGAGGGTAAAGGATAGGGAGGGGTGTAGGGGCTGGAGGAGGGTAAAGGATAGGGAGGGTTGTAGATGCTGGAGGAGGTTACAGAGATAGGGAGGGTTGTAGATACTGGTGGAGGTTACAGGGATAGGGAGGGTTGTAGATACTGGTGGAGGTTACAGGGATAGGGAGGGTTGTAGATGCTGGTGGAGGTTACAGGGATAGGGAGGGTTGTAGATGCTGGTGGAGGTTACAGAGATAGGGAGGGTTGTAGATGCTGGAGGAGGGTAAAGGAAGGCTGTTGCCGGGTAGAGAGATGGAATTGGCTGGTGGTGAATGGAGGCTGGGGTTGAGCTGAAACGTTAACTGTTCCTCTTTCGGATGATCACTGCTGATAAATTCCAGAAATTTCTGTTTGTATGTCCAATTTGCAGAAAGTGCAGTATTTTGCTTCTCTGAGACAGGTCAAGCACCCAGAATTCCGTCTGACACATTCATTTACATATTTAAAATATATTAAAGTTGGAGTCTCTGGCTGCACTCGCTGGACTGTGAAGTGATCGGCTTTTTGTTCCGCCCTGTCTCCAGGTGTAACTTACCTGCCAGCAGGCCTCCGCACAGCAGAGTAAGAGCTGTGTGCATCCTCCAAGAGTCCTGTACCCAGCTTCCCGTCACTTCCTGGCCAGCCCCCGGAGATCTTTGTCCTGTCTGCTCTCCGGCTCACCTGGCTGATTCCCCTCCAAAGGCAGCTCGCTTCTGATATGTGAGAGGTTGGGAGCGGCTGATCTCTTGATTTGTAGGGGTGGCTTCTCCTGCCCCTGTGTATAGCTCACACACCCAGCCTTCAACATTTAGACAAAGAGGAATTGGGCGGGTCAGAGTCAGATTAACAGGATAAACCAGTTTGCATGGGCAGGAAGGGAATAAAATTCAACAAACGCACTCACACTGAGAATCTCACACACACACACACACACACACACATATCACACACACGCACACACAGACATACACGTCACACACACACACACACACATCACACACACACAGACATACACGTCACACACACACACACATACATCACACACACACATATCACACACACACACACACACACACATATCACACACACACACACACACACACAGACATACACGTCACACACACATACATCACACACATTATACACACACACACACACATCACACACACATACACATCACACACTCACATATACATCACAAATCATACACACACATACACACACATCTTACACACACACATACACATCACACACACACATCACACACACACATCACACAAACACATTCACATATACATCACACACACACATACATACACATCTCACACACACACCTCACACACATATATATCACACATCACACACATTACATACACACATCACATACATACGCACACATCTCACACACACATACCATACACATCACACACACATGCACACAAATCACACACACAGCACATGCATCACACACACACACTCACATATGCATCACACATACATCACACACACATGTATAAATGACACACACAAGCACATACATCACACTCATCTCACACACACACATTACATATAGACACATTACACACACACATACATCACACATACACATCACTCACATACACACACATCACACACACTTAACACATCACACACCTCTCACACACAAACACACATCACACACACTTACACACATCACACACACATCACTCACACACACAATCATATACACATACACACATAAAAACGTCTCACACACATCACACATATACACACATATACACATCACACACAGATATCACACACCCGTCACACACATCAGCACACATCACTCACACACATCACACATACGCATCACACGTGTACCCACATACATATCACACATATCTCATATACACACATACTCACATCACACACACATATCTCACACACATATCTCACATACACACACACACATAACATACACACACATGACACATGCACAAATACACACAGCTCTCACACACACATGCCTGGAATCAACCAGGACATATCCAACACAGTCCTCAATTGTGCGGCCTGCCAGCGTTTCCAGCCCGCTCAGGCCAAAGAAACACTCCAGCAACACGAGATTGTGACGTCTCTGTGGTCAAAGGTAGGAATTGACCTTTCTCACGCCAATGGGCGTGACTATGTGCTCATCAACTTCTCAAATTACCCGGCAGTTGTGAAGCTTTCAGACCTCACATCAAGGACAGTCATCAAGGCCTGCAAGGAGACATTTGCCAGGCATGGTATTCCACTCACTGTCATGAGTGACAATGGTCCCTGCTTCCACAGCCAAGATTTGTCCAATTTCACCAAGTCGTACCAATTCAACCACATTACCTCAAGCCCACACTACCCGCAGTCCAACGGGATGGTTGATAAAGGGGTCCATATAGTGAAACAACTGCTCTGCAAGGCTGCGGATTCTGCTTCTGACTTCAAACTTGCGCTGTTGGTGTACAGGGCAACCCCTCTGTCCACCGGTATGTCTCCGGCTCAACTCCTCATGAATAGAGACCTGCGGACGACTGTTCGGGCCACGCACTTACCAGACCTGGATCACCTCCCAGTGCTGCAAAAGGTGCAGCAACTCAGGAACCGGTAAAAGCTGACTTACAATGCTCATGCTACCGATTTGCCTGTGCTATCTCTGGAAGGTGCTGTTCGGATCCAGCTACCTGATGGAGGCTGGTCAGCTCCAGCTGTTGTTGTTCGACAGGCTGCTCCCAGATCATTTGTAGTTCGTATGGCTGATGGCTCCATTGTCAGGCGCAACAGAAGGGCACTGCGCAAAGTTGCCTGCCCACCACCACATCCTACTTTTCCGTCTGTTGTTCTGCCTCCTCCGGACACCTCGCACCATGAGGCCACCAATCTGGCAGCAATCCCGCCTGTGAAGGTGCTGTCGTCCCCACCTCCACCTCTCAGGCGGTCGACAAGGATCAGACGCAAGCCCCAAAGATTGGATTTATAGACATTTATCTGGTTAATTTTGTTCTGTATCTGCACACTAGACACCTCTTATGTATATTCATCCACTCGCCATTTAATGTAAATAGTTATACATGTAAATACAGTTGCATATGCTCCAAGCAACCAACATTTTTTTCTAAGAAAGGGGAGAAGTCATGTTATGCACTCATGCACATAATGAGATACAGACAGGCAGTGACAGACACCCAGTACAGCCAATCAACACACAGGACAGAACACAACCAATCACCAGGCAGAACACTAGATGGTGGTCTCCCACTATAAAACACACGAGGCATCAGCACTCTGCCTCTTTCCACTGGTGACAACTGTAGTGAGAGTCAGGGTGTATATATCAGTTAGCACCTTCTGCATGTGGCTCAGAGCTAGTCTGGTCTAGTTAGTTATAACAAACATGCTTAGATTAGTAGAGTGTCAAACACAGCGAACTGTGTGAACTGCTTAACAAGCTCAATAAAGCATATCGAACTAACATCAAAGTTTGGAGTCTACTTTCAAGTACAACTGCATCCAATTGCAGTCCGTGTTACCCCATGGTGAATACCACGATGCACAGGATTGGTGGGCTCTGCTGAATGGCCTCTTTGTGTGCTCCGCTTTCTCTAAAGTTCTTTGTTTCCCTCTCTCTCTTTCCCTGGGTGGGATTGTCTGATTGGGAGACTATGGGTACGATCCTCCGGCCTCATTTTCACTCCCGGCCTGGGAGTGTAAACCGGGAAGCAGTTCAGTGTTCCTTGCCATGCAAATTTAAACATGGCGTGGACTATGCTCAGGCATCCCATTTTCGGGCTGCTAACATGAGCAAGGTTCCCCCCCGCGCTGCATATCTAACCTGACCCCCACCCCCTTCCTCACACCGCAGCGTTGCCTGGGTGTCTCCTCCATACCCAAATAAAAGGGTGACCTGACCCATCCCTCAGACCCGAGTACTGGGAGACCCGCTGTAAGGACCCCTGAAATATGAGGACCCCCCCCCAAGGGACCCTTGTAATAGGGACCCCCCCCCCCCCACACACACCCCCCACACCCCCAGGAATTCCTGTAATACGAGGATAATCCTGTAAAAAAGCCCCCCTCCTGGGCTTTTGATGGGCTCAGATGGTCTCTACCAGAGTGGCTCTGGCATTGTGGACTTCACAGCAGGCCAAGGGGGAAGCCATTACCCCCTTGGCCCACCGTGAGGTCCACCACGTCAGGGCCACGCTGATAGAGACCACACATAATCTGTGTCGATGTGATTCCTGGCCAAGGGGACCGAGATTCATGTGGGATCGGAGGATAGGGCGCAGGACCTGAAAATAGATGGGAAGGGATCATTAAGACCTATTTGAATTTATTTACATCCATCCGCTGGCTTGAAGCTGGTCTCGTTCCCACCGCGAGTGGGGGTCGGAGCATTCCAATCAGTTCGGTGCCGTGATGTCTGATTCTCTGTCTGATTGGGGAACGTGATCCAGGTGTCCCAGGTTGGAGAATCCACCCCCTGGTCTCTCTAAATGTGATGTGGAGAGGCCGGCATTGGACTGGGGTGAGCACAGTAAGGAGTCTTACAACACCAGGTTAAAGTGCAACAGGTTTGTTTCGAATCACTAGCTTTCGGAGCAGGTGAATGAAGAGGTGGGTTCCAGAAACATTTCTAGAGGCAAAGTCAAAGATGCCAGACAATACTTCAAATGCGAGCATTTGCAGGTAATTAAGTCCTTACAGAGCCAGAGAGAGGGGTAACCCCAGGTTAAAGAGGTGTGAATTGTCTCAAGCCAGGACAGTTGGTAGGATTTTGCAAGCCCAGGCCAGATGGTGGGGGGTGAATGTAATGCGACATGAATCCAAGATCCCGGTTGAGGCCGTACTCATGTATGCGGAACTTGGCTAGAAGTTTCCGCTCGGCGATTCTGTGTTGTCGTGCGTCCTGAAGGCCGCCCTGGAGAACGCTTACCCGAAGATCAGAGGCTGAATGCCCTTGACTGCTGAAGTGTTCCCCGACTGGAAGGGAACATTCCTGCCTGGTGATTGTCGCGCGATGTCCGTTCATCCATTGTCGCAGCGTCTGCATGGTCTCGCCAATTTGAAGAGAGGAGTAAAGGTGGTGTACAGCCCTCATGTGTACAGGTTACTGCTCTGTGCCTCTGATCCATGGATGACAACAGGAATGATGTGATTTCTTTTTGTGTGGTTTGTGATGGGAGATTCGAGATTCTCCGATTCTGTGGTTATGTCTGGCGGATGCATCTGGTGTTACGACCAAAAAGGAGGCGTCGCCCCCGCGTCAATGCCAGGTCCAGTGGGGGGCTGACAGCCGCGCCACGTAAAGGCCCCCCCCCCCCCCGGTTTAACGCGCCAATACAAACGCAGAATGGCCGGGTCCGTGCATGCGCATGGTGGCGGCAGCATCGTACAACGTGGCGTTTGCAGTGCTCGGACACAGCCTGCCAAACACTGCTCCCCCTGTAACTCCCTCACCACCCCCGGACCACACTTCGCCATCCCCCAAGCCTCCGCCGAAGCCCCCCACCCCCCCACCGACTGCGGCGGTGCGGGACACAGTCCGCAGCCTCCACACCAGGTTTACGAAAGTTGAGAGTTCACGTGTCCCACACCAGTTGGCCCATTGGGGGCGGAGGCACAGGTGATGTCCCGCGGCCATCCCAACGGTGTGCGGCATACTCAGCGATGATGACATTTTTGAGGAGGCAGAACATCGCAAAAAAGAAGCTGCCCCCCCGGTTTTGGCGCAAAAAAGGGATTCTCTGGTCGATCGTCAATCCCGCCCCACATCTCGATTGAGACCACCTCACTAGCTCCCAATCTATTCAATCAGAATCTGCTGGCGTGTGAGGATCTTTCTGCGCACTGATTTGGCAAACTAGCTGGTGAGACTGAGTATAATTCCCTTCATTTGTCCCTCGGTCAGGTGAGCGTTGTCATGGAGGAATAGAAAACAGACCTGCCCAAAGCAGAGAAGGGAGTGGGGGAAATGTAACCAAACAGGTTTGAGTTGGAGGGAACAGGAATGTTCTAAATCACAAATGAAATACAAGTTGCTCAACCCTCCCTATCTCTGAGACCTCCTCCAGCCCCTACAACCCTCCCTATCTCTGAGACCTCCTCCAGCCCCTACAACCTTCCTTATTTCTATAACCTCCTCCAGCCCCTACAACCTTCCCTATCTCTGTAACCTCCTACAGCCCTCCCAACTCTCTAACCTCCTGCAACCCTATCTCTGAAATCTCCTCCAGACCTTACAACCCTCCCTACCTCTGTAACCTCCTTCAGCCCTCTACAACTCTCCCTATCTTTGTAACCTCCTCCAGCCCCCGACAACCCTCCCTATGTAGCCTCCTCCAGCCCCTTCAACCGTCTCCATCTCTGTAACTGCCTCCAGCTGCTACAACCCTCCCTATCTCTAACCTCCTCCAGCCCCTACAACCCTCCCTATATCTGTAACCTCCTCCAGTCCCCACAACCCTCCCTATCTCTGTAACCTCCTCCAGCCCCTACAACCCTCCCAATCTCTGTAACCTCCTCCAACCCCTGCAACTCTCCGAGGTCTCTGCGCTCCTCCAATTCCGGCCTAGAGTGCCCCACCCCCCCCCCCCCCGGACTCCCGTCGCTCCACCATTGGTGGCCGTGCATTCCGCTGCATTGGGAGGGGGGGGGGGGCAGTCTTTGGAATTCCCTTCCTAAATCTCCCCATGTCTCTCTCGCCTTCCCACTCCTGACCAGTCTGTCTCATCTCCCCCTCCCTCTCTCTCCCCATCCTTCTCCCGCTCCCCCCCCCCCCCCCCAATCTCTCTCTTACATTAAGATGCTCCTTACAAATCAACTTCTAAGATCGAGCTTTTGCTTGTCTGCCCCGAATGTCTCCTTATGTGGCTCGGTTGCAACTTCTGTCTGACGTATGCTCCTGCAAAGTGTCTTTGGGATGTTTTACCGTGTTAAAGATTGTATTTATCCAAATTCTCCCTGTGAGTTTGCCAAGTCACACACATGTGTGGCTATTTCCCCCATGTTGTCAACGGGCAAATGGCTGGTTCACGGCTGGGTTCTTGCTCTGTTGTGACCTCCCGAGCCAGGAGGGGTGACTGTCAGGCTTCAGAGCAATGCCAGTTTTTCGATCGAAGGGGAAAACAAGTCAGGGACTTTCCTGCAGCAAAGGCACAATCACATTCTTTTTTAAAATGATTTTATCAGAGTTACAAAGCCAGAGCTCAGGGTGTGGACAGGGGCAAACCCATAATCCAGCTCCTTGCCTGCTCCAAAAAACAATTCAAATATTGGATAGGCACATGGAGCACACCACAATGACAGGGAGTGGGATAGCTTGATCTTGGTTTCGGACAAAGCTCGGCACAACATCAAGGGCCGAAGGGCCTGTTCTGTGCTGTACGGTTCTATGTATTACCGGCGTAAATTGAATCCAATTCTTGGTGCCCAGAAGAGAGACATTACAGATGCAGGCATTACACCTGACCACACACTCATCTACATTCTTGCAAACCCTAATCCTGAGGAACAGGTTATCCAGCATAACAACTGTGACTCATCCTCTGATTAGCTGCAGTGTTTTACAATCAGGCGTGAGGTTTTCATGCCAGGCATCAAAGTTCTTGATTGATTGCTGGTGAACGCAGTCTCTCCAGGATTCGAGAGGAAGATGATACACGCCCATCTATAAAAGTAACACATTGATCCCCTTAGCCCTGGCAATAGGACTCATGCGCAAGATGATACACGCCCATCTATAAAAGTAACACATTGATCCCCTTAGCCCTGGCAATAGGACTCATGCGCAATGTGAGGGATTGCAAAGCAGCAGAGTGGGCAGGGAATCACACACTGACAGGGTAGAGACAGTGCAGTAAAATAAAACACCTCAAGACTGTCCACTGTGGTATTTAAACATGATAACATGTATGGATGTACGTGTGTGCAAGAGCGCGTGTGGCAGCGTGCGCGTGTGACAGAGCGTGTGTGAGTGCGTGCGACAGAGAACGCGTGTGAGTGCACACGTGACAGTGTGCATGTGAATGAGAATGAGAGATTACATGTGACAGAGTGCGTGAGTGTGAGAGCGCGTGAGAAAGTGCGCATAGAGTGCGTGTGACCAAGAGACTGCGTGAGGGCGCGTGTGAGAGCGCATGTGTGTGAGTGTGTGCAAGTGTGAGAATGCAGGGAGTGCGTGAGAGTGCATGTGAGTCTGTGTATGGATGTGTGCGAGTGTCTATGTGTGTGTGTATGCATGCATGTGTGAAAGCATGTATATATGTATGTATGTGTGTGTGTATGAGTGTGTGTATGTATGTGTGTATGTACGTGTGAGTGTGTTTGCATGTGTATGAGTGTGTATGTGTGTATATATATATATATATATATGTGTGAGTGAATGTGTGTGTTTGCATGTGTATGAGAGTATTCATATGTGTGTATATATATATATGTATGTGTGTGTGAGTGAATGTGAGTATATGTGAGAGTGTGTTTGCATGTGTATGAGAGTGCATGTGTGTGTATGTGTGGGAATGTGTGCGTGTATATATGTATGTGAGTATGTGTGTGAGAGTAAATGTGTGTATGTGAGAGTGTGTTTGCATGTGTATGAGTGTTCGTATGTGAGTGTATGTATGTGTGTGTATAATTATGTGAGTGTGGGTATGTGTCTGTGTGAGAGTGTGTGTGTATGAGAGTGTGTATGTGCATGTGTATGAGAGTGTGTGTGTGTATAATTGTGTGTGAATGTGTGTGTGTGAGAGAGAGTATGTCGAGTCAGGTTCCAGTATAGTCTCTTGTGCTGTGTTCAACCAACTGATCTATGTGTTACTTCAAACTCCATTGGAGAACGGTATTTTTAACGCGGCTTTGCAACTTTTACAACAATGGTGGTTCTATTTTTGGTCAGACCACTTGGAGCACTGTGCATTGTTCCAGTCTCCATATCCCTTGGTTAGACCACACTGGGAGCACTGTGTACAGTTCCAGTTCCCATATCTCTTGGGTAGATCACACTGGGAGCACTGTGCAGTTTCTGTCTCCATATCCCTTGGCTAATAATAATAATAATCTTTATTGTCATAAGTAGGCTTACATTAACACTGCAATGAAGTTACTGTGAAAATCCCCTAGTCACCACGTTCCGACACCTGTTTGGGTACACAGAGGGAGAATTCAGAATGTCCAAATCACCTCACTAGCACGTCTTTTGGGGCTTATGAGAGGAAATCAGAGCACCTGGAGGAAACCTACGCAGATACGGGGAGAACGTGCAGACTCCATACAGACAGTGACCCAAGCCGGGAATCAACCAGCGTCCCTGGTGCTGTGAAGCAACAATGCTAACCACTGTGCTGCCACGCCACGCTAGACCACACTGGGAGCACTATGCACAGTTCTGGTCTCTATATTACAACAAGGATAAAGAGGTATTGAAGAAGGTACAAAGAGCATTTACAAAAGACGATCACAGAACTGAGATGTTATAGATATCAGGAAAGTGAACAGGCTGAGGCTCTTTCTCTAGAAAAGTGAAGACTGACTGGGTGACCTGATTCACGGGGGGACCTGATCCCATGGAGAGTGGGGTGGAAGGTGGAACTCGCTCCCATGGGGAGTGGTTGAGGGGAATAGTGTTGATGTATCTGAGGGTGAAGCTGGGTAAACACGAGGGAGAGAGGAACATGAGAGGGCGATGCAGGGAGATGAAGAGGGGGGAGGGAGGGGTGGAGCAGGAACACTGCCACAGAGTAGATGGGCCGAATGGTTTGCTTGATGCTGGATATTCAGTGTAAAATGACAACCTCAGCATTTGCGCCTTTCTGATGAAGTAGCTCATGGTCACCGTTAGCTCCCCTCACCGGCACAGAGAGAGGTGCAACCAAACTGGTGTTTGTGAATATATAAACTAGATTTATTCATCTCTGATAGGTACAGTTCAGCAGAGGTTTCCCCGAACACTTGGGACAGCCGTGTAGCTACTGGGCGAATGGTGCTTTGAGGGAAAGACCATTGTGCAATTCAGAGACCCGAATTTCAAGACACACTCGTGAAGATTGGGCACCTCGTGGAAAAATTCAGCCAACCCTGAGGAAGAGGGAATGAAAAAGATTATCAGTAAAAACCAGGATATTTACATATTGTGCTGGCTATTGTCACATATACAGTTATCAGCACGGGGTAACAACATTCCCAGGACAGGTACAGCACGGGGTTAGATACAGAGTAAAGCACCCTCTACACTGTCCTCATCAAACACTCCCAGGACAGGTACAGCACAGGGTTAGATACAGAGTAAAGCTCCCTCTACACTGTCCTCATCAAACACTCTCAGGACAGGTACAGCGAGGTTAGATACAGAGTAAAGCCCCCTCTACACTGTCCCCATCAAACACTCCCAGGACAGGTACAGCACAGGGTTAGATACAGAGTAAAGCTCCATCTGCACAGTCCCCATCAAACACTCCCAGGACAGGTACAGCACGGGTTTAGATACAGAGTAAAGCTCCCTCTACACTGTCCTCAATCAAACACTCCCACGACAGGTAAGGCAATAAGGGGAGAGAAGATTATATATGAGTGCAAGCTAGCTAGTAACATAAAAGAAGATAGGAAGAGTCTTTTCAATATATAAAATGTAAGAGAGAGGCAAAAATAGACACTGGACCACTGGAAAACATGGCTGGAGAAGTAATAATAGGAAACAAATAAATGGCAAACAAACTGAATAGTTACTTTGCATCAGTCTTCACATTGGAAGACACCAGTGGGATGCCAGAACTCCAGGAGAACCAGGGGGCAGAGGTGAGTGCACGAAGGAGAAGGTTCAGGGGAAACTGAAAGGTCTGAAGGTGGATATGTCAGCTGAACCGGATGGACTACATCCCAGGGTCCTAAAAGAGATAGCTGAGGAAATTGTGGAGGCATTAGTGATGATCTTTCAGGAATCACTGGAGGCAGGAAGGGTCCCAGAGGACTGGAAAGTGGCTAATGTAACACCCCTGTTTAAGAAGGGAGGGAAGCAGAAGATGGGAAATTATAGACCGGTTAGCCTGACTTCGGTCATTGGTAAGATTTTAGAGTCTGTTATTAAAGATGAGATCGCGGAGTACTTGGAAGTGCATGGTAAAATAGGACTGAGTGAGCACGGCTTTATCAAAGGGAGGTCATGTCTGACAAATCTGTTCTTTGAGGAGGTAACAAGGAAGTTAGACAAAGGATAACCAGTGGACGTGATTGATTTAAATTTCCAGAAGGCCTTTGAGAAGGTGCTGCACAGGAGACTGTTAAATAAGTTAAAAGCCCATGGTGTTAAGGGTAAAATCCTGGCATGGATAGAGGATTGGCTGACTGGCAGAAGGCAAAGAGTGGGGATAAAGGGGTCTTTCTTAGGATGGCAGCCCGTGACTAGTGGTGTTCCTCAGGGGTCTGTGCTGGGACCACAACTTCTCACAATATACACTAATGATCTAGAAGAAGGAACTGAAGGCATTGTTGCTAAGTTTGCAGATGATACAAAGATCTGTACAGGGAGAATGGGTAAAGAAGTGGCAGATGGAATACAATGTGGAAAAGTATGAAGTTATGCACTTTTGAAGGAGGAATCTAGGCAAAGACTATTTTCTAAATGGGGAAATGCTCAGGAAATCAGAAGCACAAAGGGACTTGGGAGTCCTTGTGCAGGTTCAGTCGGCAGTTAAGAAGGTAAATGCAATGTTAGTATTCATGTCGAGAGGGCTAGGATACAAGACCAGGGATGTACTTCTGAGACTGTAAAAGGCTCTGGTCAGACCCCATTTAGAGTCACTTTTGGGCCCCATATCCAAGGAAGGATGTGCTGGCCTTGGAAAGGGTCCAGAGGAGGTTCACAAGAATGATCCCTGGAATGAAGAACTTGTTGTACGAGGATCTGTTGAGGACACTGGGTGGGCCTGTACTCGTTGGAGTTTAGAAGGTTGAGGGGGGATCCGATTGAAACTTACAGGATACTGCGAGGCCTGGACAGAGTGGATGTGGAGAGGATGTTTCCTCTTGTAGGAATAACTAGAACCAGAGGACACCATCCCAGACTAAAGGGATGATCCTTAAACCAGAGATGAGGAGGAATTTCTTCAGTCAGAGGGTGGTGAATCTGTGGAACTCTTTGCCGCAGAAGCCGGTGGAGGCCAAATCACTGAGTGTCATTAAGAGAGAGATAGATAGGTTCTTGATTAATAAGGGGGTCAGGGGTTATGGGGAGAAGACAGGAGGACGGGGATGTGAAAAATATCAGCCATGATTGAATGGCGGAGCAGACGCGATGGGCCGAGTGGCCTAATTCTGCTCCAATGTCAATGGTCTTATGGGTACAGCACAGCGTTAGAAACAATGTAAAGCTTCCTCTACACCGTCCCCATCAATCACTCCCAGGAAAGGTACCGGCCTCCTCCTTCTCCTGTGTAACACTCGAGGGGGCTGATTGGACCTTCTCCTGTTCCCGTGTAATAGGCTCGTGGGGGGCTGAATGGGCCTCCTCCTGTTCCTGTGTAACAGGCTCAAGGGGGTTGAATGGGTCTCCTCCTGTTCCTCTGTAACAGGCTCGAGGGGGTTGAATGGGTCTCCTCCTGTTCCTCTGTAACAGGCTCGAGGGGATTGAATGGGCCTCCTCCTGTTCCTCTGTAACAGGCTCGAGGGGATTGAATGGGCCTCCTCCTGTTCCTCTGTAACAGGCTCAAGGGGGTTGAATGGGCTGCCTCTTGTTCCTCTGCAACAGACTCAAGGGGGCTGAATGGGCCTCCTCCTGTTCCTCTGTAACAGGCTCGAGGGGATTGAATGGGCCTCCTCCTGTTCCTGTGTAACAGACTCAAGGGGGCTGAATGGGCCTCCTCCTGTTCCTGTGTAACAGACTCAAGGGGGCTGAATGGGCCTCCTCCTGTTCCTGTGTAACAGGCTCGAGGGGGTTGAATGGGCCTCCTCCTGTTCCTGTGTAACAGACTCAAGGGGGCTGAATGGGCCTCCTCCTGTTCCTCTGTAACAGGCTCGAGGGGATTGAATGGGCCTCCTCCTGTTCCTGTGTAACAGACTCAAGGGGGCTGAATGGGCCTCCTCCTGTTCCTGTGTAACAGGCTCGAGGCGGTTGAATGGGCCTCCTCCTGTTCCTCTGTAACACAGGTATGAACTATGTCCAGGTTATGAAAGGCTCCTTCTCAAACAGAGGCTCCTGCAATCTGATCACACAACGTCCTCACTGACCTGCGCTCACCTCGGCCTCCTCCTCAGATCCGTCCGATTTCTTTCAACTTGGCCACAAGTTGCTCGACGTTCTCCACCTTGACACCAGCTGTGCGCTGTGGGGGGTCGTCCACACTCAGGGTCTGCAGCTTACTGCTGATGTCCACTCCCAGCTCTTTCACACTCAGCTTCTCAATCTTCTTCTTTTTGGCTTTCTGGAGATTTGTCAGCAGGGTGGACATGTTGGGAACGGCTCAGACAGTGCCCGAAGGCATGGGAAAGAGAGAGAGAGAATAAACAGGAAAATGTAGGACAAAGGGGGAGAGGAATAGGGAGGGAAAGGGAGCGAGCGAGGGAGGAAAGGGAGCGAGCGAGGGAGGAAAGGGAGCGGGGGGGGGGAAGGGAGCGAGGGGGGGGGAAGGGAGCGGGGGGGGGGGAATGGAGCGAGGGGGGGGAAGGGAGCGAGCGAGAGGGGAAAGGAGCGAGCGAGGGGGAAAGGGAGCGAGCGAGGGGGGAAGTGAGCGAGCGAGGGGGTAAGGGAGCGAGCGAGGGGGTAAGGGAGCGAGCGAGGGGGGAAGGGAGCGAGCGAGGGGGGAAGGGGAGCGAGCGAGGGTGGAAGGGAGCGAGCGAGGGGGGAAGGGAGCGAGCGAGGGGGGAAGGGAGCGAGCGAGGGGGGAAGGGAGCGAGCGAGGGGGGAAGGGAGCGAGCGAGGGGGGAAAGGGAGCGAGCGAGGGGGGGAGAGGGAGCGAGCGAGGGGGGAAAGGGAGCGAGCGAGGGGGAAGGGAGTGAGCGAGGGGGGGGGAAGTGATCGAGCGAGGGAGGAAGGGAGCGAGCGAGGGGGGAAAGGGAGCGAGCGAGGGGGGAAGGGAGTGAGCGAGGGGGGGAAGGGAGCGAGCGAGGGGGGGAAGGGAGCGAGCGAGGGGGGGAAGGGAGCGAGCGAGGGGGGTAGGGAGCGAGCGAGGGGGTGAAGGGGTGTGAGCGAGGGGTGAGAGGGTAGTGAGCGAGGGGTGAAGGGTGTGAGGCGAGGGGTGAAGGGTGTGAGCAAGGGGAAGACAGCGGAGCGAGGGGGAAGGGAGCGAGCGAGGGGAAGGGAGCGAGGCGAGGGGGGAAGGGAGCGAGCGAGGGGGGAAGGGAGCGAGCGAGGGGGGGAAGGGAGCGAGCGAGGGGGGAAGGGAGCGAGCGAGGGGGGGAAGGGAGCGAGCGAGGGGGGAAGGGAGCGAGCGAGGGGGGAAGGGAGCGAGCGAGGGGGGAAGGGAGCGAGCGAGGGGGGAAAGGGAGCGAGCGAGGGGGGGAGAGGGAGCGAGCGAGGGGGGGAGAGGGAGCGAGCGAGGGGGAAAGGGAGCGAGCGAGGGGGAAAGGGAGCGAGCGAGGGGGGAAAGGGGAGCGAGCGAGGGGGGAAAGGGAGCGAGCGAGGGGGGAAAGGGAGCGAGCGAGGGGGAAGGGAGTGAGCGAGGGGGGGAAGGGAGCGCGCGAGGGAGGAAGGGAGCGAGCGAGGGGGGAAGGGAGCGAGCGAGGGGGGAAAGGGAGCGAGCGACGGGGAAGGGAGTGAGCGAGGGGGGGAAGGGAGCGAGCGAGGGGGGGGAAGGGAGCGAGCGAGGGGGGGAAGGGAGCGAGCGAGGGGGGTAGGGAGCGAGCGAGGGGTGAAGGGTGTGAGCGAGGGGTGAAGGGTGTGAGCGAGGGGTGAAGGGTGTGAGCGAGGGGTGAAAGGTGTGAGCAAGGGGAAGACAGAGGAGCGAGGGGGGGAAGGGAGCGAGCGAGGGGGGAAGGGAGCGAGCGAGGGGGGAAGGGAGCGAGCGAGGGGGGGAAGGGAGCGAGCGAGGGGGGAAGGGAGCGAGCGAGGGGGGAAGGGAGCGAGCGAGGGGGGAAGGGAGCGAGCGAGGGGGGAAGACAGAGGAGCGAGGGGGAAGGGAGCGAGCGAGGGGGGAAAGGGAGCGAGCGAGGGGGGAAGGGAGCGAGCGAGGGGGGAAAGGGAGCGAGCGAGGGGGGAGAGGGAGCGAGCGAGGGGGGAGAGGGAGCGAGCGAGGGGGAAAGGGAGCGAGCGAGGGGGAAAGGGAGCGAGCGAGGGGGGAAAGGGAGCGAGCGAGGGGGGAAAGGGAGCGAGCGAGGGGGGAAAGGGAGCGAGCGAGGGGGAAGGGAGTGAGCGAGGGGGGGAAGGGAGCGCGCGAGGGAGGAAGGGAGCGAGCGAGGGGGGAAAGGGAGCGAGCGAGGGGGGAAAGGGAGCGAGCGACGGGGAAGGGAGTGAGCGAGGGGGGGAAGGGAGCGAGCGAGGGGGGGAAGGGAGCGAGCGAGGGGGGGAAGGGAGCGAGCGAGGGGGATAGGGAGCGAGCGAGGGGTGAAGGGTGTGAGCGAGGGGTGAAGGGTGTGAGCGAGGGGTGAAGGGTGTGAGCGAGGGGTGAAGGGTGTGAGCAAGGGGAAGACAGAGGAGCGAGGGGGGGAAGGGAGCGAGCGAGGGGGGAAGGGAGCGAGCGAGGGGGGGAAGGGAGCGAGCGAGGGGGGGAAGGGAGCGAGCGAGGGGGGAAGGGAGCGAGCGAGGGGGGAAGGGAGCGAGCGAGGGGGGAAGGGAGCGAGCGAGGGGGGGAAGACAGAGGAGCGAGGGGGGAAGGGAGCGAGCGAGGGGGGGGAAGGAGCGAGCGAGGGGGGAAGAAGCGAGCGAGGGGGGAAGGGAAGCGAGCGCGGGGGGGAAGGGAGCGAGCGAGGGGGGGAAGGGAGCGAGCGAGGGGGGAAGGAGCGAGCGAGGGGGGAAGGGAGCGAGCGAGGGGTAAGGGAGCGAGCGAGGGGGGAAGGGAGCGAGCGAGGGGGGAAGGGAGCGAGCGAGGGGGATGGGGAGCGAGCGAGGGGGAAGGGAGCGAGCGAGGGGGGGAAGGGAGCAAGCGAGGGGGGTAGGGAGCGGCGAGGGGTGAAGGGTGTGAGCGAGGGGTGAAGGGTGTGAGCGAGGGGTGAAGGGTGTGAGCGAGGGGTGAAGGGTGTGAGCAAGGGGAAGACAGAGGAGCGAGGGGGGAAGGGAGCGAGCGGTGGGGAGATGGAGC
>NC_052157.1:60264472-60268234 GCF_902713615.1 Scyliorhinus canicula
CCGAGAGACTGACCCATGACCTTTCACTCCGTCACAGGTTAGGGTCTCAGGGACCATGGGACCAGCTCGCCCAGCGGTCTCGGATCACTCCTGAAATGGTTCATTCCTGGTCGCTGTCAGGTCATCGAGAAGTGGAGGGAGGGAGGGGGGGGGGGGGGGGGGGGTGTGTGAAAGGGATAAAAGTGTTCAGTTTGACACCCTGCTACCTGGCAACAAACCCTAACCTGCCTCAGGCCGGTATCACTTCAACTCCCGCTCGCCGACCCACATCAGCACCCAAACCAGCAACTGCTGCTTTCAAAATCACCCAGCCCTGTTTTCAAAATACTCTCTGCCCTCTCCATCACTGTAACCTCCTCCAGTTCCCTCTCCACATCACTGTGACCTTCCAGCCAACCCCCTCCATCACTGTAACCTCCTCCAGTTCCCTCTCCACATCACTGTGACCTTCCAGCCAACCCCCTCCATCACTGTAACCTCCTCCAGTTCCCTCTCCACATCACTGTGACCTTCCAGCCAACCCCCTCCATCACTGTAACCTCCTCCAGTTCCCACTCCACATCACTGTGACCTTCCAGCCAACCCCCTCCATCATTGTAACCTCCTCCAGTTCCCTCTCCACATCACTGTGACCTTCCAGCCAACCCCCTCCATCATTGTAACCTCCTCCAGTTCCCTCTCCACATCACTGTGACCTTACAGCCAACCCTCTATATCACTATAACCTCCTCAACCCCCAATAACCCTCCCTCCCTATCTCTGTAATCTCCTCAAGCCCCTATAACTCTCCCTCCCTATCTCTGTAATCTCCTCCCACTCCTACAATCCTCCCTATCTCTGTAACCTCCTCCAGTCCCTTCAATCCTCCCTATCTCTGTAACCTCCTCAAGCCCCTATAACCCTCCCTATCTCTGGAATGTCCTCCCACTCCTACAATCCTCCCTATCTCTGTAACCTCCTCCATTCCCTTCAACCCTCCCTATCTCTGTAACCTCCTCAAGCCCCTATAACCCTCCCTCCCTATCTCTGTAATCTCCTCCCACTCCTACAATCCTCCCCATTTCTGTAACCTCCTCCAGTCCCTTCAACCCTCCCTATCTCTGTAACCTCCTCAAGCCCCTATAACCCTCCCTATCTCTGTAATCTCCTCAAGCCCCTATAACCCTCCCTATCTCTGGAATCTCCTCCCACTCCTACAATCGTCCCCATTTCTGTAACCTACTCCAGTCCCTTCAACCCTCCCTATCTCTGTAACCTCCTCAAGCCCCTATAACCCTCCCTATCTCTGGAATCTCCTCCCACTCCTTCAACCCTCCCTATCTCTGTAACCTCCTCAAGCCCCTATAACCCTCCCTATCTCTGGAATCTCCTCCCACTCCTACAATCCTCCCCATTTCTGTAACCTCCTCCAGTCCCTTCAACCCTCCCTATCTCTGTAACCTCCTCCAGCCCCTTCAACCCTCCCTATCCCTTTACATAGAACAGTACAGCACAGAACAGGCCTTTCGGCCCTCGATGTTGTGCCGAGCAATGATCACCCCACTCAAACCCACATACCCCTAACCCAACAATCCCCCCATTAACCTTTACACTACGGGCAATTTAGCATGGCCAATCCACCTAACCCGCACATCTTTGGACTGTGGGAGGAAACCGGAGCACCTGGAGGAAACCCACGCACACACGGGGAGGACGTGCAGACTCCACACAGACAGTGACCCAGCCGGGAATCGAACCTGGGACCCTGGAGCTGTGAAGCATTGATGCTAACCACCATGCTACCGTGATGCTCCGAATATTCCCCAAACCAGATTTCCTGTGTAACTGACTCCCTCCATCTTCAAACACCTTCAAAAATCCTGCACTTGCAGAAGAAAGACACTTTATTTGAATTTTCAGTTATGCCTCCAGCATTTCTACCATTAACATTGTCAGGGTAGAGGGGTCAATTACTAGGGGGGCATAGGTTTAAGGTGCGAGGGGCAAGGTTTAGAGAAGATGTACGAGGCAAGTTTTTTTACACAGAGGGTAGTGGGTGCCTGGAACTCGCTGCCAGAGGAGGTGGTGGAAGCTGGGACGATAGTGACGTTTAAGGTGCATCTTGACAAATACAGGAATAGGATGGGAATAGAGGGATACGGACCCAGGAAGTGTAGAAGATTTTAGTTTAGACGGGCAGATGGTCAACACAGGCTTGGAGGTCTGAAGGGACTGTTCCTGTGCTGTACTTTTCTTTGTTCTTTGTTCACACACAATCTCACTCTGTGGGTGTGGTTTAATGGCCGCACTGTGCTTGAGCGAGTGCACAACGATGCAGTTAAATCACAAGAATAACGGCAGGCACCAATCGGTTTGCAATCTAACTTGCCCGCTCCAATTGGCAAAATCAGGATCCTGCCGTAGCGTGGTGAGAAACCAATAATCACCACTTAAGGCCAATCACCATACATATAACGGGAGCCACCCCCTATTTAGCGGCCTCCCGTGATCTAACTTCCTCCCAGCAAATGGTCACACTGCGGGGTGGGGGAGCCACCGGGCGGGGAGGGGGGTTGGGGGGGGGGGGGGGTGGAGGAGATGGGTGTCTCAGTGCCCGCAGGGCAACCATGCCAGCCCCGGGACCAAGTGGTCCCATTCCGGGGGCAACCCCACCCCCAGTCCAGCGACCACCCATAGCTCCCAATGATCGCGGAGGCCTCTGGCCGCACGGCTGTCAGCTATTGCTAATCGGAGTTGGTAATCGGAGTTAAGTGATCACGTCTCAGCTTCCAAGTTGATCCTGGTGGGTAGGTGGGTGCCATGTAGCAAAGGGAGTTATTGCCTCACTGTGTGACATTGTGCCACACTGTGCCAAACACTGTGGGAGGCAACACTTGGGCTAACTTCCGAACACCGGCACTGGGGACATCTCCACAACCAGACACTGGGCGTATGCACCGGGAGGGTATCAGCGTCTGCTCCAGGTAATGTTACGTGCGGGCGTGTGGGGTACAGGGTCTGGGATCCAGGGCCCCCGCTGTGGCTGGGGATGCATGGGCAGAGTGTGCTGGGTGGGGGAGGAGCAATGGGGGTACGGGTGGGTCTCGGGGCGAAGGAAACCAGTGGTACTAATCTCACAACCTCACCAATTCCTTGCAGATATCAAACGGTTATGGATGATATATTGGACCCGGTGGAAGCTGCCCTAGTGGTGCTGCTGGCAGGCCAGGCAACCAGACACCGGAGAAGGTGGCGGCAGCAGCAACGACAGAGGCACGAGGCGGCGACCCATGTGCAGAGCCCCGCCCCACACCCTGAGGATGCGGCCACCCATCAGGCCAGGGAGCGACCCAGACAGGGAGACCCGTGATGGCCCAAGGTGTACAGGTGTCGTTGGTCTTTCGAACAAATGACGGACTGCACGTGCCGCAGAAGGCTCTGCCTATCCCATGTCTTTGCTGACTTGGTACCACGTGGAGGAGGATGGTACCCGCTCCTCGTGCCCATCAAGGAAAATGCAGCCCTGAACTTCTACGTATCAGGATCATTCCAGGGCTCGGGCAAGGACTTGAGTATCATCTCATAAGCTACAGTCCGCAGTGCATCGGTCAAGTCAAGGATGCCCTGTTTACGCAGCCAACACCAAGTCCAGGGGCAATAGATGGCCTGCAAGTCGTCTTGCATGCACTGGGCCACCTGGCAGTGCCCTACATCAATAGGAAGGGGTTACACTCCCTGGAAAATTAGCTCGTAGGCGACCACCACCTGAAGATCATACACGTG
>NC_052157.1:60268734-60306055 GCF_902713615.1 Scyliorhinus canicula
CCCTCTGCTGCTCCACCGCATCGAGGAGGGTCTCCAGGTCACTCTACGAACCTCGGGGCAGCCTCCGTGGCTCCGTCATCCTCCCTCTCCGTCTGGTGATCCTCGTTGGCAGCGCCTTTTTACGACGCGGAGCGGCGTCATGCCACCGTCATTCGGGCGTCGCACGCTTCTGCCGTCATCGCCCACGTGGTTCCCGCGGCCCCGCTCCTAGCCCATCTCCGGGGCCTGAATCGCTCGGGAACAGGGCCGTGGGGAGCCGTCGTGAAACTCGGCCGAGTTCACGACGGCGTTCCGATTTTTCGCGGGTGCGGAGAATTTCACCCAACATGTTACTGGAGCTAAACATGGTGAATCTGGGACTAAAATAGAAATGCTGGAAAACCTGGGGCAGTGGGAGAGAATCTGTGCAGGGAGAGAAACAGAGTGACATCATCCTTCATTACAACTGGGGAAAAAAGTGGCTTTTCATTCCTCCCGCACCTTTCCTCCATTTCGGGATGTCGCAAAGCGTTTACATAGAAACACACATGGGAAATAGAAGCAGGAGGAGGCCATTCAGCCGCCGGGCATGCTCCACCATTTATTACTATAATAGGCAATCATCAAGTTTAATATCCTGCTCCTGCCCGCATATCCCTTGATCCTTTCAGCCCCAAGTGCTAGAACTAATTACTTCTTTAAATTGCACAATGTTTTGGCCTCAATTACTTTCTGTGCTGGTGAATTCCACACATTCACTACTCTCTGGGTGAAGAAATTTCTCCTCACCTCAGTCAAAAATGGTTTATTCCATATCCTCAAACTATGACCCAAGTTCAGACCCTCCCACAATTCAGCGCTTACTCAGTACTGACCCTCTGACAGTGCAGCACTCCCTCAGTACTGACCCTCTGACAGTGCAGCACTCCCTCAGTACTGACCCTCTGACAGTGCAGCACCCCCTCAATTCTGACCCTCCGACAGTGCAGCACTCCCTCAGTACTGACCCTCTGACAATGCAGCACTCCCTCAGTACTGACCCACGGACAGTGCAGCACTCTCTCAGTACTGACCCTCTGACAGTGCATCTCTCCCTCAGTACTGACCCCCTGACAGTGCAGCGCTCCCTCAGTACTGACCCTCTGTCAGTACAGCACTCCCTCAGTACTGACCCTCTGACACTGCAGCACACCCACAGTACTGACCCTCTGACAGTGCAGCACTCCCTCAGTACTGACCCTCCGACAGTGCAGCATTCCCTCAGTACTGACCCTCTGACAGTGCAGCACTCCCTCAGTACTGACCCTCCGACAGTGCAGCATTCCCTCAGTACTGACCCTCTGACAGTGCAGCACTCCCTCAGTACTGACCCTCCGACAGTGCAGCACTCCCTCAGTACTGACCCTCCGACAGTGCAGCATTCCCTCAGTACTGACCCTCTGACAGTGCAGCACTCCCTCAGTACTGACCCTCCGACAGTTGCAGCATCCCTCAGTACTGACCCTCTGACAGTGCAGCACTCCCTCAGTACTGACCCTCCGACAGTGCAGCATTCCCTCAGTACTGACCCTCTGACAGTGCAGCACTCCCTCAGTACTGACCCTCCGACAGTGCAGCAGTCCCTCAGTACTGACCCTCCGACAGTGCAGCATTCCCTCAGTACTGACCCTCTGACAGTGAAGCACTTCCTCAGTACTGACCCTCTGACAGAGTGGCACTCCCTCAGTACTGACCCTCTGACAGTGCAGTACTCACTCAGTACTGACCCTCTGACACTGCAGCACTCCCTCAGTACTGAACTTCTGACAGTGAAGCACTCCCTCAGTACTGACCCTCTGACACTGCAGCACTCCCTCAGTACTGACCCTCCGACAGTGCAGCACTCCCTCAGTACTGACCCTCCGACAGTGCAGCATTCCCTCAGTACTGACCCTCTGACAGTGCAGCACTCCCTCAGTACTGACCCTCCGACAGTGCAGCATTCCCTCAGTACTGACCCTCCGACAGTGCAGCATTCCCTCAGTACTGACCCTCTGACAGTGCAGCATCCCTCAGTACTGACCCTCCGACAGTGCAGCACTCCCTCAGTACTGACCCTCCGACAGTGCAGCATTCCCTCAGTACTGACCCTCTGACAGTGAAGCACTCCCTCAGTACTGACCCTCTGACAGTAAAGCACTCCCTCAGTACTGACCCTCTGACACTGCAGCACACCCACAGTACTGACCCTCTGACAGCGCAGCACTCCCTCAGTACTGACCCTCCGACAGTGCAGCATTCCCTCAGTACTGACCCTCTGACAGTGCAGCACTCCCTCAGTACTGACCCTCCGACAGTTCAGCATTCCCTCAGTACTGACCCTCTGACAGTGCAGCACTCCCTCAGTACTGACCCTCCGACAGTGCAGCACTCCCTCAGTACTGACCCTCCAACAGTGCAGCATTCCCTCAGTACTGACCCTCTGACACTGCAGCACACCCACAGTACTGACCCTCTGACAGTGCAGCACTCCCTCAGTACTGACCCTCTGACAGTGCAGCATTCCCTCAGTACTGACCCTCTGACAGTGCAGCACTCCCTCAGTACTGACCCTCCGACAGTGCAGCATTCCCTCAGTACTGACCCTCTGACAGTGCAGCACTCCCTCAGTACTGACCCTCCGACAGTGCAGCACTCCCTCAGTACTGACCCTCCGACAGTGCAGCATTCCCTCAGTACTGACCCTCTGACAGTGCAGCACTCCCTCAGTACTGACCCTCCGACAGTACAGCATTCCCTCAGTACTGACCCTCTGACAGTGCAGCACTCCCTCAGTACTGACCCTCCGACAGTGCAGCATTCCCTCAGTACTGACCCTCTGACAGTGCAGCACTCCCTCAGTACTGACCCTCCGACAGTGCAGCACTCCCTCAGTACTGACCCTCCGACAGTGCAGCATTCCCTCAGTACTGACCCTCTGACAGTGCAGCACTCCCTCAGTACTGACCCTCCGACAGTGCAGCATTCCCTCAGTACTGACCCTCCGACAGTGCAGCATTCCCTCAGTACTGACCCTCTGACAGTTCAGCATCCCTCAGTACTGACCCTCCGACAGTGCAGCACTCCCTCAGTACTGACCCTCCGACAGTGCAGCATTCCCTCAGTACTGACCCTCTGACAGTGAAGCACTCCCTCAGTACTGACCCTCTGACAGTAAAGCACTCCCTCAGTACTGACCCTCTGACACTGCAGCACACCCACAGTACTGACCCTCTGACAGTGCAGCACTCCCTCAGTACTGACCCTCCGACAGTGCAGCATTCCCTCAGTACTGACCCTCTGACAGTGCAGCACTCCCTCAGTACTGACCCTCCGACAGTGCAGCATTCCCTCAGTACTGACCCTCTGACAGTGCAGCACTCCCTCAGCACTGAACCTCCGACAGTGCAGCACTCCCTCAGTACTGACCCTCCGACAGTGCAGCATTCCCTCAGTACTGACCCTCTGACAGAGTGGCACTCCCTCAGTACTGACCCTCTGACAGTGCAGTACTCACTCAGTACTGACCCTCTGACACTGCAGCACTCCCTCAGTACTGACCCTCTGACAGTGAAGCACTCCCTCAGTACTGACCCTCTGACAGTGAAGCACTCCCTCAGTACTGACCCTCTGACAGTGCAGCTCTCCCTCAGTACTGACCCTCTGACAGTGCAGCACTCCCTCAGTACTGACCCTCTGACAGTGCAGCACTCCCTCAGTACTGACCCTCTGACAGTGCAGCTCCCCCTCAGTACTGACCCTCTGACAGTGCAGCACTCCCTCAGTACTGACCCTCTCAAACGTTCTAACTCTGGGGAAGATTGGAGTTTGGTTGTGAGCCTCTTTTGTCTGGAGTGCATTCTTTGCACTGCCTCTGATACAAGTCTTGGCTTTGGTGAGGAGGGCAGAGGTGTGCAACAGTGATCAAGATGTAATCTTATTGAGGCCCTGTACAACTGCAACAACACTTCTCTACTTTTATACTCAATCCCCCTCACAATAAACCCCAGCGTTCCATTTGCCTGCAGGGAATAATTCCCATCCCTCCCCGGAGACCAGAAAATAACAGCGCATAAATGTGCATCATTGTTTTGATGAATTTGTAACTGATTGGTGGTTGCTCCAAACAGTGTCACGCTTAGTAACAGGCTGTTGTATTCATAACCTTACACGGACTCATTCAATTGATCAAGCTTCCGGAAAGTTCTGAACTAAATAGCCACAGATGGGTTCATCTCTGCCCAACCCAGCCCCAAATGCTGAAATGAACATACCAAGGAGAAAGTTACCTCTGAAGTTTACAACCTGCCATTCTTCAAGTCAGAGATAGTGTACTCCTTGGGCGGGATTCTCCGATCCTGCGCCGAATCGGAGAATCGCGGAGGGGGGGGGGGGGGGGCGCGAATCATGCGATGCCGCTCAGATGCCGGTCCGCCGATTCTCCAGCCAATGGTGCCGGCACGATCAACACGGCCCCACCGCCAATTCTCCCCGCACGATGGGTCGAGTGCCTGACAAGTTCGGCCGAGTCCCGCCGGCGTCTTTGTCGTGTGGTCCTACCTGGCCGGACCTTGCCGTTCACATGCTGCGGGGGGTGGCCACTGTCGGAGGCCCAGTACTGGGGAAGTGCTGAACTGCTGGTGGGTCAGTCCGGAGGGAGTGCTGCACTGTCGGAGGGTCAGTACGGAGGGAGTGCTGCTCTGTCAGAGGGTCAGTACTGAGGGAGTGCTGCACTGTCAGAGGGTCAGTACTGAGGGAGTGCTGCACTGTCAGAGGGTCAGTACTGAGGGAGTGCTGCACTGTCAGAGGGTCAGTACTGAGGGAGTGCTGCACTGTCGGAGGGCAGTGCCAAGAGAGTACAGCACTGTCGGAGGGCCAGTCTAGAGGGAGTGCTGCACTGTCGGAGGGTCAGTGCTGCAGCGCACTGAACTGTCGGAGAGTAGTGCCAAGAGAGTGCTGCACTGTCGGATAGTCTGTTCTAAGCGAGTGCTGCACTGTCGGACGTTCAGTACTGAGGGAGTGCTGCACTGTCGGATAGTCTGTTCTAAGCAAGTGCTGCACTGTCGGACGTTCAGTACTGAGGGAGTGCTGCACTGTCGGATAGTCTGTTCTAAGCGAGTGCTGCACTGTCGGACGTTCAGTACTGAGGGAGTGCTGCATTGTTGGAGTTGCTATCTTTCAGAATGAGGCATTCAACTGAAGCTCAGTCTGCTCTCTCGGGTGGGTATAAATGATGCCACAGTCAACATTTAGTAGAAGAGCAGTGGGGGGGGAGAGGGGAGTGTTTTTGGACTTTTCCCCATAATCCTGAGGCCAATAATTATCCCTCAACCAGCATCATTAGAAGAGTGACAATCTGGGTCATTATCACATTGCTGCTTGTGGGATCTTGCTGTGCACAAAAAACGACTGGTGTGTTTCTTACTTCACAACAGTGACCTCATTTGAAAAGAGGAAATTCCTCTTTGGGTTTGGGACATCCTGGGGTGGGGAAAGACATCTGGTTGCGAATTAATCTAATTAATATATGACTGGGCTTGCAGCCACGCCGGGTAAAGCTCCCGGCTCACAGGCCTTTAACGGCTGGAGAATGGACGGGTCCGTGACTGCGCGTACGCATGGTGGCGGCCTGCGGCAGGCTCTCCGTGCAACACGACGCTGGCAGCACGCGGAACCGGCCTGCCAAATAATGTCCCCCAGTAACCCCCCCTCGCCACCACCGGACCAACCCCCACCAGTCCCCTCAACCCTCGCCAAAGCCCCATCCCCCGGCCAGCAGCACGGATCCCCTCCCCCGACTGTGGCGGCGCTGGACACAGTCCGCAGTCGCCACGCAGGCCCACGGGAAACAATACCGTGTGTGTTCCGCGTCGTTGGGAACTCAGCCCATCGTGGGGGGGGGGGGGGGGGGGGGGCATCGGGGGAGGGCCGCAGGTGACGTCCTGAGGCCTTCCCGACGGCATGCGGCGTACTCCCAAAAACAGCTCCGCCCCCAACTCCGCCGCAAACAGGGATCTTCCAGCCGATCGCTGAACTCGATTACAGCATCGCCAACCGGAGAATCCCTCCCAGTGCCTTTGCAATGTTTAATTGGGAATGGGAATATCCATTGTTTCCAAACTGGATGTTTTATAAGCTGTTGTCTCCAATAGCCATTCTCACTGAGAACACTCAGCCAACCAGGTTTAGGCATTTTTTCGGTGGGTGTTGCTGGTTAGGTCAACATTTATTGCCCATCCCTAATTATCTCTCGGGAACATAGAACATATAAAAATACAGCACAACAGGCCCTTCGGCCCACGATGTTGTGCCGAACCTTTTTCCTAGATCAATCATAGATTATCATAGAATTTACAGTGCAGAAGGAGCCCACTCGGCCCATCGAGTCTGCACCGGCTCTTGGAAAGAGCACCCTACCCGAGGTCAACATCTCCACCTTATCCCCATAACCCAGTAACCCCACCCAACACTAAGGGCAATTTTGGACACTAAGGGCAATTTAGCATGGCCAATCCACCTATCCTGCACATCTTTGGACTGTGGGAGGAAATCGGAGCACCCGGAGGAAACCCACGCACACATGGGGAGGATGTGCAGACTCTGCACAGACAGTGACCCAAGCCGGAATCGAACCTGGGACCCTGGAACTGTGAAGCAATTGTGCTATCCACAATGCTACCGTGCTGCCCTTAAGAATAAATTAATCTACACTCCATTATTCTACCATAATCCATGTACCTATCCAATAGCCGCTTGAAGGTGCCTAATGTTTCCGACACAACTACTTTCACAGGCAGTGCATTCCATGCCCCCACTAGTCTCTGGGTAAAGAACCTACCTCTGACATCCCCCCTATACCTTCCACCATTCACCTTAACTTTATGTCCCCTTGTAATGGTTTGTTCCACCCGGGGAAAAAGTCTCTGACTGCCCACTCTATCTATTCCCCTGATCATCTTATAAACCTCTATCAAGTCGCCCCTCATCCTTCTCTGTTTTTTAAAAAATTTTTAATTTAGAGTACCCAATAATTTTTCCAATTAAGGGGCAATTTAGCATGGCCAATCCGCCTACCCTGCACATCTTTGGGTTGTGGGGGTGAAACCCACGCAGACACGGGGAGAACGTGCAAACCCCACACGGACAGTGACCCAGGGCCGGGTTTCGAACCCAGGCCCTCAGCGCCGCAGGCAGCAATGCTAACCACTGTGCCACCGTGCTGCCCATCCTTCTCCGTTCTAATGAGAAAAGGCCTAGCATCCTCAACCTTTCCTCGTAAGACCTACTCTCCATTCCAGGCAACATCCTGGTAAATCTCCTTTTCACCTTTTCCAAAGCTTCCACATCCTTCCTAAAATGAGGTGACCAGAACTGCACACAGTACTCCAAATGTGGCCTTACCCAGGTTTTGTACAGCTGCATCATCACCTCACGGCTCTTAAATTCAATCCCTCTGCTAATGAACGCGAGCACACCATAGGCCTTCTTCACATCTCTATCCATTTGAGTGGCAACTTTCAAAGATCTATGAACATAGACCCCAAGATCTCTCTGCTCCTCCACATTGCCAAGAACCCTACTGTCAACCCTGTATTCCGCATTCATATTTGTCCTTCCAAAATGGACAACCTCACACTTGTCAGGGTTAAACTCCATCTGCCACTTCTCAGCCCAGCTCTGCATCCTATCTACGTCTCTTTGCAGCCGACAACAGCCCTCCTCACTATCCACAACTTCACCAATCTTCGTATCATCTGCAAATTTACTGACCCGCCCTTCAACTCCCTCATCCAAGTCATTAATGAAAATCACAAACAGCAGAGGACCCAGAACTTATCCCTGCGGTACGCCACTGGTAACTGGGCTCCAGGCTGAATATTTGCCATCCACCACCACTCTCCGACTTCTATTGGTTAGCCAGTTCATTATCCAACTGGCCAAATTTCCCACTATCCCATGCCTCCTTACTTTCTGCATAAGCCTACCATGGGGAACCTTATCAAATGCCTTACTAAAATCCATGTACACTACATCCACTGCTTTACCTTCATCCACATGCTTGGTCACCTCCTCAAAGAATTCAGTAAGACTTGTAAGGCAAGACCTACCCCTCACAAATCCGTGCTGACTATCCCTAATCAAGCAGTGTCTTTCCAGATGCTCAGAAATCCTATCCCTCAGTACCCTTTCCATTACTTTGCCTACCACCGAAGTAAGACTAACTGGCCTGTAATTCCCAGGGTTATCCCTATTCCCTTTTTTGAACAGGGGCACGACATTCGCCACTCTCCAATCCCCTGGTACCACCCCTGTTGACAGTGAGGACGAAAAGATCATTGCCAACGGCTCTGCAATTTCATTTCTTGCTTCCCATAGAATCCTTGGATATATCCCGTCAGGCCCGGGGGACTTGTCTATACTCAAGTTTTTCAAAATGCCCAACACATCTTCCTTCCTAACAAGTATCTCCTCGAGCTTACTAGTCTGTTTCACACTGTCCTCTCCAACAATATGGCCCCTCTCGTTTGTAAATACTGAAGAAAAGTACTCGTTCGAGGCCTCTCCTATCTCTTCAGACTCAATACATAATCTCCCGCTACTGTCCTTGATCAGACCTACCCTCGCTCTAGTCATTCTCATATTTCTCAAATATGTGTAAAAGGCCTTGGGGTTTTCCTTGATTTTACCCGCCAAAGATTTTTCATGCCCCCTCTTGGCTCTCCTAATCCCATTCTTCAGTTCCCTCCTGGCTATCTTGTATCCCTCCAGCGCCCTGTCTGAACCTTGTTTCCTCAGCCTTACATAAGTCTCCTTCTTCCTCTTCACAAGACATTCAACCTCTCTTGTCAACCATGGTTCCCTCACTTGACCATCTCTTCCCTGCCTGACAGGGACATACATATCAAAGACACGTAGTACCTTTTCCTTGAACAAGTTCCACATTTCACTTGTGTCCTTCCCTGACAGCCTATGTTCCCAACTTATGCACTTCAATTCTTGTCTGACAGCATTGTATTTACCCTTCTCCAAATGTAAACCTTACCCTGTTGCACACACCTATCCCTCTCCATTACTAAAGTGAAAGTCACAGAATTGTGGTCACTACCTCCAAAATGCTCCCCCACTAACAAATCTATCACTTGCCCTGGTTCATTACCAAGTACCAAACCCAATATGGCCTCCCCTCTGGGTGGAGAAGGTGGTGGTTGTTGTGTTATGCTTCTTCATGTAGCATAAGCTGCTTCCTTGATGTAGAACATAGAACATAGAACATAGAACGATACAGCGCAGTACAGGCCCTTCGGCCCTCGATGTTGCACCGACATGGAAAAAAAACTAAAGGCCATCTAACCTACACTATGCCCTTATCATCCATATGCTTATCCAATAAACTTTTAAATGCCCTCAATGTTGGCGAGTTCACTACTGTTGCAGGTAAGGCATTCCACGGCCTCACCACTCTTTGCGTAAAAAACCCACCTCTGACCTCTGTCCTATATCTATTACCCCTCAATTTAAGGCTATGTCCCCTCGTGCTAGCCACCTCCATCCGCGGGAGAAGGCTCTCGCTGTCCACCCTATCTAACCCTCTGATCATTTTGTATGCCTCTATTAAGTCACCTCTTAACCTTCTTCTCTCTAACGAAAACAACCTCAAGTCCATCAGCCTTTCCTCATAAGATTTTCCCTCCATACCAGGCAACATCCTGGTAAATCTCCTCTGCACCCGTTCCAAGGCTTCCACGTCCTTCCTATAATGAGGCGACCAGAACTGTACGCAATACTCCAAATGCGGCCGTACTAGAGTTTTGTACAACTGCAACATGACCTCATGGCTCCGGAACTCAATCCCTCTACCAATAAAGGCCAACACACCATAGGCCTTCTTCACAACCCTATCAACCTGGGTGGCAACTTTCAGGGATCTATGTACATGGACACCGAGATCCCTCTGCTCATCCACACTACCAAGAATTTTACCATTAGCCAAATATTCCGCATTCCTGTTATTCTTTCCAAAGTGAATCACCTCACACTTCTCCACATTAAACTCCATTTGCCACCTCTCAGCCCAGCTCTGCAGCTTATCTATGTCACTCTGTAACCTGCAACATCCTTCCGCACTGTCTACAACTCCACCGACTTTAGTGTCGTCTGCAAATTTACTCACCCATCCTTCTGCGCCCTCCTCTAGGTCATTTATAAAAATGACAAACAGCAACGGCCCCAGAACAGATCCTTGTGGTACGCCACTCGTAACTGAACTCCATTCAATGTATACTCTGACAAAGGAAGGTTCAGACTTGGAGATAGGTTTAACATATTTATTGAACAGTTAACAATTCTCCTACTTGAGTTTGACTCTCCTGCTGATCTTGCTATAGTAACTCAGTCTAACTAACCAGTCTGCTCTAAGCCACGCGGTGGGTGTGATGCTTCTGATCTGCCCCTGTCCTTCTCTCTGAGTGTCGCCTGTGGAAAAGAGAAAGAGCATGTGTGCCCATCCTTTTATATGGGTAGCCCCCTTGTGGTACTGTCACCTCTGGGTGTGTCTTGACTGCCCATTGGTCGTGTCCTATCTTACTGACCTATTGGTTGAATGTCTGTGTGTCATGATGTCTCTGGTGCTCCCTCTAGTGTTTACTCAGTTCTAGTCTTAGTATATTTGCATTAACCCCTTGTGTATTTACAGTGATGCCTATCACCATAGTGGTGAGCTGCATTCTTGAACCGCTGCAGTCCCTGAGGCGTAGGTATACCCACAGTTCTGTTCGGGAGGGAGTTCCAAGATTTTGACCCAGCGACAGTGAAGGAAAGGCTGGTATATTTCCAAGTCAGGATGGTGTGACCTGGAGGTTTGGTGCTGTTCCCAGTTACCTGCTACCCTGTACTTCTAGATGGTAGTGCTCGTGGGTTTGGAAGCTGCTATCGGAGGAGCCTTGGCGAGTTACTGAGCTGCAAGCAAATGAAAGTAAAGTCGCTACAGTCTCAGATGATCCTGGGTTGCTTTCCCCTTTTTTGCGAGGTAGAGAGCTGATTGGTGGTGATTTAACCTGAGGACCACCTCAGGTAGGGGTAAGGTTGAGAAAGCGGGTCTTCATGAATAATGTTAGCCGGCATCCGGTGATGGCCATGGTGTGTCGTCGCACATTTGGTGGCTCCCTCTCGTGCCGGTGTTTTTTGGTTCTTTTCCCCAGCTAACGGGTGGATTTGTTGAGGAAACAAATGTGTGGAAGGAAAGGGTGTCCCACCGATGGATGGATTTGTGGACCAGGAATGGTTTTTAGAGAAAGGAGCAATTGGATGGAAGCTGTACCTGCAACACAGGGGAAGATGGAGTAGGGTAAGTGTCGCCCCTAACGTCTCAGTGGTCAAAGGAGCAGCTGCTGGACTTCTTGAATGAGAAGTTCACCCTGCAGAGGAAGGAGACTTTGGAAGACCTGGTGTGCCTGATAAAGGCGGGGATAAAGCAGAAGGCTCAGAACCAGGTGATCCAGAGAATGGAGGAGATGGTGGGGGAGCACGAAGAGCAGCTCACCCCAATGGGGGCCGAGTTGGGGGTGATGCATGATACTCGGAGGCGGCTGCAGGAGAAGGTGGAGGATATAGAGAACCGGTCCCGGAGGAAGAATCTGAGGATTGTGGGGCTGCCGGGGCAGCGAGGGAGCAGACGCCGGCTTGTGCATGGCTCGGAAGTTTGAGAAGTTGCTGGGTGAGGAGGCCTTTGAACGGTCCTTGGAGGTGGACCAGGCGAACAGGCACTGATGAGGAAACTGCAGGGTAACGAGCTGCCGAAGGCGATGGTGGTGCAGCTGCATCGGTTTTTGGACAAGAAGCTCCCTGACCAGGCTGATCACATGGAATGTGAGAGGGTTGAATGGGCCGGTCAAGAGGGCTTGCGTGTTCGCACATCTGAGGAGTCGAAAGGCGGACGTGGCATTTGTACAAGAAATGCATCTGAAGATTGGGGATCAAACTAGGCTTAGAAAAGGGTAGATGGGGTAGATATTTCATTGTGGATTGGATTTGAAGAGGAGGGGAGTAGCAGTATTGATAAATAAATGTGTAGCTTTTGAAGTGAGGAGCATAGTGGCAGTCTCTTGATGGAGGTTTGTCATGGTGAGTGGGAAATTGGAAGGAAATGCCGGTGTTTTTGCCCCGAATTGGGATGATGTAGAATTCATGAGGCAGGTGTTGGGGAAGATCCCGGACCTGGACTCGCACTGGTTGATATGGGGGGGAGGGGACTTCAATACAGTTTTGGAACCGAAATTGGATCGGTCGAGTCCGAGATCGGGGAGAGTATCGGCGGTGGCGAAGGAACTGAGGGGGTTTACAGAGCGCATGCGGGTTGGACCCGTGGAGGTTTGGAAGGCCAAGGGCAAAGGAATTCTAGTTTTGTTTACCATTTGCACAGAGTGTACTCCAGAATCGACTATTTTGTGTTGGATAGGACGTTGTTGGCGGGGGTGGTCGTTTCGGAGTACTTGGCAATTCTAGTTTTGGACCACACGCTGCTCTGGGTGGACTTGCAGGTCAATGTGGGGGGGGGGGGGGGGGGGGGGGGGGGGGGGGCAGGACCCGTAGTGGAGGTTGAATGTGGGGTCGTTGTCGGATGAGGTCTGTGAGCGGGTGAGGACTGCCATTCGGGGATATGTGGAGCTGAATGACATGGGTGAGGCTTCAGCCGTCACGCTGTGGGATGCATTGAAGGCAGTAGCAAGGGTGGAGTTTATTTAGATATGGGTACACAGGGGTAAGATAGAGCAAGTGGAGATGGCGAGGTTAGTGGAGGAGGTGGATAGGAGGTATTCGGAGGCCCCGGATGCGGAGTTGCTGAGGGAGCGGCAGAAACTGCAAATGGAGTTTGGGTTGTTATCCACGGGTAAGGTGGTGGGGCAGTTGAGGAGAGCGAAGGGGGTGGTTTATGAATATCGGGAAAAGGTTAGTAGGATGTTGACACAACAGCTGAGGAAGCAGGAGGCAGCGCGGGAGATCGGGAAAGTGAAGGATAGGGGAGGGAAGGTGATCTTGGACCCGATGGGGGTGAATCGGGTGTTCAGGGATTTTTATAGGACGTTGTATGAATTGGAGCTCCCAGCCGGGGTGGAGGGAATGAGGCATTTTTTAGAGGGGTTGGAGTTCCTGAGGGTGGAAGACGACCTGGTGGAGGGGCTGGGAGTCCCCGTTGGGCCTGGGGCTGGAGGATATGGAGGTGATGCAGGTGGGGAAGGCCCTGGGTCTGGATGGGTTTCCAGTGGAATTTTTCAAAATGTTCTCGGTGGCCTTGGGGCCCCTGCTGGTGAGAGCGTGAGGCGAGGGAGCAGGGGGTGCTTCCCCCAACATTATCGCAGTGTGGAGTTGGTGGTTGCCGTGGATGCGGAGAAGGCCTCCGACCTGGTGGAGTGGGCCTATTTGTGGGAGGTTCTTGGGCGGTTTGAGTTCAGTCAGGGGTTTGTGGACTGGGTCTGGTTATTGTACCGGGCATTTGTAGCGATGTGTGCGGACAAACTGGTTGAGCTCGGAATATTTCAGGCTGCACCGGGGAACAAGGCAGGGATGTCCACTCTCCCCATTGCTCTTTGCATTGGCTATAGAGCCATTGGCAATGGCGCTGAGAGGGTCAAGGGAATGGCAGGGGATAGTACGGGGGGGGGGGAGGTGGTTGGAGCATAGGGTTTCGCTGTACGCGGACGACTTGCTGATTTATATTAACCCTTGGAAGGTATTGGAGGGAGAATATGAGGATTTTGGAGCAATTCGGCCGGTTCTTAGGGTACAAATTGAAAATGGGGAAGAGGGAGGTTTTCCTGATCCAAGCGAGGGGACAGGAGAAGAGGCTGGGGGAGTTGTCATTGAGGGTGGTGGGGGGGGTAAATTTGGGCATCTTGGTATTCAGGTGGCACAGGAGTGGAAGCAGCTGCACAAGCTGAATTTGGCTCGGCTGCTGGAACAGATGAAGGGAGAGTTTAGGAGGTGGGATGTTCTTCCGCTGTCATTGGCGGGACGGGTACAATCAGTGAAGGTGACTGTCCTCCCGAGCGTCTTGATTGTGTCCCAAAACCTCCCGATTTTTATTCCTGAGGCTTTCTTTAGGAGAGTGAATGTGATGATTTCAGGGTTTGTTTGGGTGAGTGAAGAAGGTGCTGCTGGAACAGAGTCGAGGGGGGACTCTCCTGAATCTCATGAACTATTACTGGGCGGCGAACATAGCTGTGGTGAGGGAGTGAGTGGTGGGGGAGGGAACGGTTTGGGTGCAGATGGAGGCGGCATCTGGCAAGGATACGAGTTTGAAGGTGCTATTGACAGAGCCTTTGCCATTATTGCCGGCCACATACTCCACAAGCCCGGTAGTGGTGTAGCCATCTAAGATGGCCACTAATGAACACAAAATGGAAGACTGCAAAGAGCGCTGGGAAAACGGACATGTTAAAGAGCAAACAGCTTGCAGAGCAATTATGTATTGGGACAATTGCAGAAACCGGTTTCTGACGGCTGCAGAGACCAGGCAGCGCTGTGAAAGAGAAGTCGTTAGCATATTAATGAGGTGATACCGGGCCAGTCCCAGGTACAATGGATACAAATTAAGTATCAATTGATACATTCAATAGCAGACCAGACACGATGGAGCCAGAGAAGCCCAGGACAATAAGTCCTAAGAACCGCCCCAGCGATCAAGGAATGGCCGTAGGATTGGGGGGTTCAAAACATATATATTGGGAAGAGGCCCAATCGATCCCCAGCAGGTAAGGGAGTCCGCCCCAAGGGGCGCGGACCCCCTGGGACCTATAAAAGAGAGGTCCCGCACATGGTTCAGTCTCCTGTCTCCGGCCTCTGACTCCAGCCTCCAGATCCCTGTCTTCTACATCAGCCGTTGAGCAGCAGCCGCCAATAAGTAAGTGCCTAAACGACGACCGCTACCTGAAACCGGCATTACTGACACCCTTGCCGACCGATAGTGATCCGAAGCCTGCAGACCAGAACAGAACAAAGGCCTTGTTCCCTGACCTCGCAGTTCCTTCCTAGCTAAGTATTAGTTGTCTAGTGGTAGAAGTAAGTTTAATCTTTAGCGTGTGCATGAGTGTTATTATAATTGTGTTATAATAAACTCTAATTGTTTTGGACTTACTAATTGGTGTACAGCTTTATTGCTTTGAACTTGACCTTGATACTTGTGACGGTGTCTTTACGGCACCTGGCGACTCCAGAGCTTAGAACGTGAAACAGAGCCAAGTGAGTGTTAAGCACACCCACCCAAAACGAGCAACAGTGGTGGCGGCCCTCAGGATGTGAGGACAGTGGCGGCAGCACCTGAGGCTGGAGGGGGCCTTGCTTTGGGCACCGATCTGAGGGAATCATCGGTTTCTTCCGGGGGGGGGGGGGGGCTGGTGAGCGGGGGAGCTGGGTGTGGGGGGGGGGGGGTGAGCGGGGAGCTGAATGTAGGGGGGGGGGTGAGCGGGGGAGCTGGATGTGGGGGGGGGGGTGGTGAGCGGGGCAGCTGGATGTGGGGGGGTGTGAGCGGGGGAGCTGGATGTGGGGGGGGGGGTGAGCGGGGGAGCTGGATGTGGGGGGGGGTGAGCGGGGGAGCTGAATGTGGGGGGGGGGGTTGCGAGTGTTGTATCAGGTGGGGATTGAGCGGCTTGGCGATCTGTTCATTGACAGCGGCTTTCCGAACTTGAAGCAGGAATTTGAGCTTCCCGTCGAGAATGGGTTCCGGTATTTGCAGGTGAGGGACTTTGTCTGGAAGCAGGTATCATCCTTTCCTCACCTGCCACCCCAGGGGCTACAGGACAAGATGGTGTCAAGAACAGGGGGAGGGGAGGGGAAGGTGTCAGAAATTTACAAGGTGCTGATGGACTGGGAGGGACCCCCGATAGGAGTAGTGAGGCGCATGTGGGAGGAAGAGTTGGGTGGGGAGTTGGAGGCTGGGCTGTGGGAGGAGGCCCTGAGGAGGGTGAATTCATCCTCGCCGTGCGCTCGACTTAACCTGATCCATTTTAAGGTGGTCCACATGGCACATATGACTGTGGTCAGGATGAGCAGGATTTATGAAGAGGTGGAAGGTATGTGTGGGCGGAGTACAGGTGGGCCCGCGAATCATGTCCACATGTTTTGGACATGACCGAAGCTTGGGGGATTCTGGCAGGGGTTTGCTGACATTGTCAGAGGTTCTGAAGGTGAAGATGGTCCCAAGTCCAGAAGTGGCGATCTTCAGAGTGTCAGAGGACCCGGGAGTCCAGAGGCTGATGACTTGGCCTTTGCCTCCCTGGTAGCCTGGAGATGGATATTGTTGGAATGGAGGGACACGGAGCCCCCGAAACCGGGAGTGACCTGGCAGAGTTCCTCAGGCTAGAAAAAAATAAAGTTCGCCTTGAGGGAGCCTGTGGAGGGGTTTGCCCGGAGGTGGCAGCCGTTTAACGACTTCTTAAAGAAAAGATAAGGGGGCTGGTTTCTCTGATTCTGAGACTATCTGCTGACTGACGCCGGCGTGGGAACGATGCCGTTTTACAGCTGAAAAAATGGCACACCAATCCCCGTCTGGTGGGGGAGCTAGCAGGCACGCAGCCTACAGCACCTGGCTCTGGCTGCGGAGACGGCCTCAGGTAATGTCCTGAGGCCGTCTATAAGGTGTACTCCTCAAGGGGACGGAGCATCACAAAAGCGGCTCCATCTCCGATTTCGGCACCAACGTGGATACACCGGCCGATCGCCGGACCCGATTCTGCCGCCAGAGACTGGAGAATCTCGCCCAAGATGTCAGTAGTGGAGAGGGGGTGGGGGGGGGGGGGGGTTAGGTATTCTGTTGACTTGGTTATTTGCAGCCCTGTGGGATTGCTTTGTTTTGTGATTATGTTTGTTGTGCTAATATATAAATGCCTTGTTAAAAGATGTTTCCAAAAAAAAAAATGAATAACCTCAGCAAGTGCAGGAATTGAACCCACACTGCCGGCCTTGCTCTGAATAATAAACCAGCTGCCCAGCCAACAAAACTGTGCATAGATGATGGAGGCAGTGAATGTTTGTGGATAGGATGCCAGTCAAGTGGGGCTGCTTTAGGAACATGGGAATTTGGAACGGAAGTCAGCAATTCCACTTCGAACCTGCTGCCTTATTCAATCAGATCATGGCTGATCTCTTCCTGCTCTCAAATCCACCTCCCGACCTGTACCCCATATCCCTTTAACCCATTTTTTGCTTTGTCCTGGGAGGTGTGGAGCTTCTAGAGTGTTGTTGGAGCCGCATTTGTCCAGGCAAGTGGAGTGCGTCATATTCCCTCTCAATGCTGCCATTTTATAATCCCATTTCTTCAGGGCGGTCTCCACGTGCGACAAGCAGCACAGATTATGCCAGTGAATGTCAGTATAATGCAGAACTCACACATCTATTGTCAAAACCAACCAAGAGGCCCAGACCAGAGTTACAGTCCTTTATTCATCCAATCATTGAACGATACAGAAAACATTCCTTCAAATATCTCTGCTTCACATCACTTCCGAGCTTACCTCAGTTTATTGAGTCATTCTGGCACTGGTGGAGGCCATTCGGCCCTTCTCGTCCATGATATTTCTGTGTAGATGAATCCAGTCAGTCCATTCCCTCCGCTCTATCCCGTATCTCTGGAAGTTAATTTCTCTCAAGTCCCCATCCAATTGCCTTTTGATATCGTTCATCGTCTCCACTTCCACCCTCCTCGAGGGCAGTGAGTTCCAGGTCATTACCACACGCTGTGTAAAAAGATTCATCCTCACATTCCCCACCCACCACCCAAAACCTTAAATATGTGCCCCCCTCTCCCCAGTCCTGATGCCATCAGCTAACGGCAACAGCCTTCCTTTGTCTATCTAAACCTGTCACCATCTTGTCCACCTCGATCAAATCTCCCCTCCAACACCAACTTTGCCCCAAGTAGACCAACCCCAGCTCCTTCAATCCCAACCTCGGAGCGAGAAATCCCTCGCCCTGCCTACCAATCATTTTCCCTGCCGCAAAGATCAATGTTGAATATTCCATCATGGTTGTGTCTGGGGTATATGTGACTGTGCACCTGTATCTCTGAACCTGTAGCTTTGTTCCCATGTAGAATTCCTGCAGGGCAGTAGGAGGTGATTCGGCCCATCTAGCCTGTTGCGATCCTCTGAAACAGCACCCTATTTAGGCCCAAACCCCACACCATTGTCGTAACCCCCCACGGAGGGCCAATTTTGCATGGCCGATCCACCTATCCTGCACATCATTGGACTGTGGGAGGAAACCGGAGCACCCGGAGGAAACCCACCCAGACACGGGGAGAACGTGCAAACTCCACACAGATAGTCACCTGAGGTTGGAATTGAACCCGGGTCCCTGGTGCTGTGGGGCAGCAGTGCTAGCCACTGTACCTGTGGTTCACCCGGCTGTACGAGGGGGGGAACAGTACAGTCCATTGTCTGTGTGCTGACTGAGTGAACAATTCACCCAGTCCCACTCCCCACCCGACCCCCCGCCCACTTCCTGTCACCCGGGCCATTTTTGCTGTTTGCATTTTGATCCAGTTCCCTACTTAAATCCTCGATTTGTCCCTGCTTCCCCCCCCCCCCCCCCCCCCCCCTCTCAAGCAGCGTATCCCCAATCCTTAATGCTCGTTGTGTGGAGAAGTTTCTTTTCGTATCACCCTCGCTTCCGTCTTCAATCACCTTGAAACTGGATCCCTCTGGATCCAAATCCTTCCACCAATGGGAAGTCTCCCTCACCTGTCTGGCCCAGACCCTCCCTCGTGATTTTGAATCCTTCGATCAAATCTCCTTCTCAACGCTATGGAGAACATTCCCAGCTTCTCCAATGTATCCACGGAAGATCTCTGGAACCATTCTCTCTCTCTCTAAAGCCTTCACAGCCTTCCTATCGTGTGGCACCCAGAACTGTACACAATATTACAGCTGAGGTCCAACTCGTGTCTTGTATAAGTTCAGCATAACCTTCTTGCTTTTGTACTCTATGTCCCTTTTACCAAAGCCCAGAATGCTATTTGCTTTAACTGCTCTCCTCCTGTCCTGCTACCTTCAATGATTTACGTACAGGTACTTCCAATCCGCACAGTAGTACAGTGGTTGGCACTGTTGCTTCATAGTGCCAGGGTCCCAACTTCGATTCCCGGCCTGGGTCACTGTCTGTGCGGAGTCTGCATGTTCTCCCTGTGTCTGAGGGTTTCCTCCGGGTGCTCCAGTTTCCTCCCACAAATCCCGAAAGACGTGCTTGTTAGGTGAATTGGACATTCTAAATTCTCCCTCAGTGAACCCGAACAGGTGCCGGAATGTAGCGACTAGGGGATTTTCACAGTAACTTCATTGCAGTGTTAATATAAGCCTACATGTGAAGTTTGACTCTATACTCCTCTCAATCTTCTACCACACTCCATTCTGCTGCCCTACCCCTTGCTGCCCATAAATCTATCGATCCTAGTTTTGAATACTCAGTGATGGAGCCCCCCAGGGTAGAGAATTCCAAAACTTCACCACCCTCCGAGTCAAAACATTTCTTCGCATCCCAGTTCAAAATGGCCGACTCCTCATCCTGGGAGTGCAGCCACCTTAATACTGGATTCTTGAGCCAGGTTGGCATGAGGGAGGGTGGGGGTGAAACAGCCTCCCAGCCTGTCAAATCCTGAGAATTGTACACGTTCCCATGAGATCACCTCTCATTCTTCCAAAGTCCACACAATCGTGACCCAATCTCCCCCATTAGTTTCAGGACATGTATGCATACATCCATGTGTATATTTCTCGTGTGTGTGTGTGTGTGTATATGTGTGTGTGTGTGTGTGTGTGTGTATGTGTACGTGTGTGCGTGTGTGTGTGTATGTATGTGTATGTGTGTGTATGTGTGTGTGTGTATGTGTATGTATGTGTGTGTGTATGTGTATGTGTGTGTATGTATGTATGTGTGTGTGTGTGCATGTGTATGTGTGTGTATGTGTGTGTGTGTATGTGTGTGTGTGTGTGTGTGTGTATGTGTGTGAGCCCTGCCCACACCCAGGAGCAACCCATCGGAACTTCAAAGTGAATCATACGGCAGAGAAAAGGTCCATTTGTCCCACTGCTGGCTTTTTGTGAGAGCTATCAGCACTTAACCCGCCCGCTCCCACAGATCAATCACACGAAAACCACCACATTCCCGTCTCTAAAATTGCCCACCTTCACCCTGGCTGATCAGCTGCTGAAACCTTCATCCATACTTCCAGACTCAAATATCCGACATACTCCAAGCTGGTCTTCCGCACTGCAATCTTCCACATTCCGCGGTCACCCAGGTCTTTGCTGTCTGTGACCTGACTTCACACCGAGTCCCTTTCCCCAGCTTTGATCACTCACCTACATTAACTCCCGGTCAAGCAACATCCTCACTTAAAAATTCACATTCCTGTTTTCAAATCCCACCATGGCCTCGCCACTCTCTCCAGCCCTACAACCCTCCCTATCTCTGTAACCTCCTCCAGCCCTCTACAACCCTCCCTATCTCTGTAACCTCCTCCAGCCCCAACAACCCTCCCTATCTCTGTACCCTCCTCCAGCCCCTACAGCCCTCCCTATCTCTGTAACCTCCTCCAGCCCCAACAACCCTCCCTATCTCTGTAACCTCCTCCAGCCCCTACAACCCTCCCTATCTCTGTAACCCCCTCCAGCCCCAACAACCCTCCCTATCTCTGTACCCTCCTCCAGCCCCTACAACCCTCCCTATCTCTGTAACCTCCTCCAGCCCCTACAAACCTCCCTATCTCTGTAACCTCCTCCAGCCCCTACAACCCTCCCTATCTCTGTACCCTCCTCCAGCCCCTACAGCCCTCCCTATCTCTGTAACCTCCTCCAGCTCCAACAACCCTCCCTATCTCTGTACCCTCCTCCAGCCCCTACAACCCTCCCTATCTCTGTAACCTCCTCCAGCCCCAACAACCCTCCCTATCTCTGTAACCTCCTCCAGCCCCAACAACCCTCCCTATCTTTATAACCTCCTCCAGCTCCTATTGCCATCTTTATTTCTATAACCTGGACTCGCCCCTGCAGCCCTCCTTATCACTGTAACCTCTACCAGGCCCTACAACCTTCCCTATCTCTGTAGCCTGCTCCAGCCCCTACAATCCTTCCCATCTCTGTAAACTCTTCTCGTCCCTACAACCCTCCCTATCTCTGGAACCTCCTCCAGCCTTTTGCGACCCTGCCTACCTCTGTAACCTCCTCCATCCCCTACAACCCTGCCGCTCTCTGTAACCTCCTCCAGCCCCTACAATCCTCATTATCTTTGTAGCCTCCTCCAGTCCCCACAACCCTCCCCAGCTCTGTAACCTCCTCCAGCCCCTACAATCCTTCCTATCTCTGTAACCTCCTCCAGCCCCTACAACCCTGCCTCTCTCTGTAACCTCCTCCATCCCCTACAACCCTCCCTATCTCTGTAACCTCCTCCAGCCCCTACAACACTCCCTATCTCTGTAACCTCCTCCAGCCCCTACAACCCTCCCTATCTCTGTAACCTCCTCCAGCCCTGACAACCCTCCCTATCTCTGTAATGTTCTTCAGCCCCTACCACACTTCCCAACTCTTAACCTCCTCTAGCCTGGACAACCCTCCCAGACTGTGCTTTTCATCACCCTGAACCTGATAGCTGCTTATGTGGCTCAGGATCAGACTTCATGGAATTTACAGTGCAGAAGGAGACCATTAGGCCCATCGAGTCTGCACCAGCTCTTGGAAAGAGCACCCTACCCAAACCCACACCTCCACCCCATCCCCATAACCCAGTAACCCCACCCAACACTAAGGGTAATTTTGGACACTAAGGGCAATTTAGCATGGCCAATCCACCCAACCTGCACATCTTTGGACTGTGGGAGGAAGCCGGAGCACCCGGAGGAAACCCACGCAGATACGGGGAGAACATACAGACTCCACACAGTCAGAGACAGTGACCCAAGCCGGGACCCAAACCTGGGACCCTGAAGCTGTGAAGCAATATTGCTAACCACTATGCTACTGTGTTGCCCAAAGTCACACGGGCGTTATCATAGAATTTACAGTGCAGAAGGAGGCTATTCGGTCCATCGTGTTTACACTGGCCCCTGAAAGAGCACCCTACCTAAACCCACACCTGTACCCTATCCCATAACCCAGCGACCCCACCTAACCTTTCTGAATTGTAATGTTGCAGTGTCACATCTTGGGGATGTTTCATTAATTCAAAAGCATCATAACAATAACATTTGCTGTTGATTATTGACACACTACTCCAGGGATCTTCCAAAAGCCTTCACAATGATCCTGGACTGCGGCGATTGACATTGCCCCCGATATTCCAGATCGAGCCGCTCCCCTTCTCCTCTCCTCCATGTCCCGGCACCCTCGATGGGCTTGGGAGGGGGGGGGCAGGGGCATGTTCCAGATCCTGGGGTTGTGACCCATAGGCACCACCCACTGCCTACTGATATGCCCTCACCCCTACCCCACTCTCCTCCCCCCACCCCCCACACCCACCCCCCAATGGGCTCTCTGGAGAGGTGCAGGCCCCAGGGCTCCCGAGAGACTGACCCATGACCTTTCACTCCGTCACAGGTTAGGGTCTCAGGGACCATGGGACCAGCTCGCCCAGCGGTCTCGGATCACTCATGAAATGGTTCATTCCTGGTCGCTGTCAGGTCATCGAGAAGTGGAGGGGAGAGGGGTGAAAGGGATAAAAGTGTTCAGTTTGACACCCTGCTACCTGGCAACAAACCCTAACCTGCCTCAGGCCGGGATCACTTCAACTCCCGCTCGCCGACCCACATCAGCACCCAAACCAGCAACTGCTGCTTTCAACATCACCCAGCCCTGTTTTCAAAATACTCTCTGCCCCCTCCATCACTGTAACCTCCTCCAGTTCCCACTCCACATCACTGTGACCTTCCAGCCAACCCCCTCCATCACTGTAACCTCCTCCAGTTCCCTCTCCACATCACTGTGACCTTCCAGCCAACCCCCTCCATCACTGTAACCTCCTCCAGCCCCTATAACCCTCCCATCTCTGTAATCTCCTCCCACTCCTACAATCCTCCCTATCTCTGTAACCTCCTCCATTCCCTTCAACCCTCCCTATCTCTGTAACCTCCTCCAGCCCCTATAACCCTCCCTCCCTATCTCTGTAATCTCCTCTCACTCCTACAATCCTCCCCATTTCTGTAACCTCCTCCAGTCCCTTCAACCCTCCCTATCTCTGTAACCTCCTCAAGCCCCTATAAGCCTCCCTCCCTATCTCTGTAATCTCCTCCCACTCCTACAATCCTCCCTATCTCTGTAACCTCTACCAGCCCCTACAACCCTCCCTATCCCTGTAACCTCCTCCAGCCCCTACAACCCTCCCTATCTCTGTAACCTCTTCCAGCCCCTTCAACCCTCCCTATCTCTTTAACCTCCTCCAGCCCCTACAACCCTCCCTATCTCTGTAACCTCTTCCAGCCCCTACAACCCTCCCTATCTCTGTAACCTCCTCCAGCCCCTACAACCCTCCCCATCTCTGTAACCTCTTCCAGCCCCTACAACCCTCCCTATCTCTGTAACCTCCTCCAGCCCATACAACCCTCCCTATCTCTGTAACCTCTTCCAGCCTCTTCAACCCTCCCTATCTCTTTAACCTCCTCCAGCCCATACAACCCTCCCTATCTCTGTAACCTCTTCCAGCCCCTACAACCCTCCCTATCTCTGTACCCTCCTCCAGCCCCTACTACCCTCCCTATCTCTTTAACCTCCTCCAGCCCCTACAACCCTCCCCATCTCTGTAACCTGTTCCAGCTCCTTCAACCCTCCCTACCTCTTTAACCTCCTCCAGCCCCTACAACCCTCCCTGTCTCTGTAACCACTTCCAGCCCCTACAACCCTCCCTATCTCTGTAACCTCACCAGCCCCGACAACCCTCCTTATCTCTTTAACCTCCTCCAGCCCCTACAACCCTCCCTATCTCTGTAACCTCCTCCAGCCCCTACAACACTCCCTATCTCTGTAACCTCCTCCAGCCCGTACAACCCTCCCTATCTCTGTAACCTCCTCCAGCCCCGACAACCCTCCCTATCTCTGTAACCTCCTCCAGCCCCTACAACCCTCCCTATCTCTTTAACCTCCTCCAGCCCCTACAACCCTCCCTATCTCTGTAACCTCCTCCAGCCCCTACAACCCTCCCTATCTCTGTACCATCCTCCAGCCCCTACAACCCTCCCTATCTCTGTAACCTCCTCCAGCCCCTTCAACCCTCCCTATCTCTTTAACCTCCTCCAGCCACCCCTACGCATACCTGTAACCTCCTCCAGCCTCCTCCAATGTCACTTGTGATGCTGTGCTCCCTCAAGGTGTTATATCAATGCATTCAGCAAAGACAATTGCCCCAATTTGACCCAATGACAAGCCTCCATCTGCTGGACAGAACAGAAGCCTGACTTCTCAGTGATGCCCTCCCTAGTCCATCAGCCAACCAACCAACCGAGGGTTGGTGTGAGACTTGACTGAGGGACTGGCAGAGGTTGACGACATGGAGATCATGGAATAAGACGAAACACACAGCTGGCAGAACAAAAATGCTGAAAACCTGCAGTAAGTTCTCACAAGAGCTGATGCTCCGAATATTCCCCAAACCAGATTTCCTGTGTAACTGACTCCCTCCATCTCCAAACACCTTCAAAAACCCTGCACTTGCAGAAGAAAGCACAGTAGCATGGTGGTTAGCATAAATGCTTCACAGCTCTAGGGTCCCAGGTTCGATTCCTGGCTGGGTCACTGTCTGTGCGGAGTCTGCACGTCCTCCTAGGATGGGAATAGAGGGATACGGACCCAGGAAAGTGTAGAAGATTTTAGTTTAGACGGGCAGTGGGTTTCCTCCGGGTGCTCCGGTTTCCTCCCACAGTCCAAAGATGTGCGGGTTAGGTGAATTGGCCATGCTAAATTGCCCGCAGTGTCCTAAAAAGTAAGGTTAAGGGGGGGTCGTTGGATTACGGGTATAAGGTGGATACGTGGGTTTGAGTAGGGTGATCATTGCTTGGCACAACATCGAGGGCCGAAGGGCCTGTTCTGTGCTGTACTGTTCTATGTTTATTTGAATTTTCAGTTATGCCTCCAGCATTTCTACCATTAACATTGTCAGGGTAGAGGGGTCAATTACTAGGGGGCATAGGTTTAAGGTGTGAGGGGCAAGGTTTAGAGGAGATGTACGAGGCAAGTTTTTTTACACAGAGTGTAGTGGGTGCCTGGAACTCGCTGCCGGAGAAGGTGGTGGAAGCAGGGACGATAGTGACGTTTAAGGGGCATCTTGACAAATACATGAATAGGATGGGAATAGAGGGATACGGACCCAGAAAGTGTAGAAGATTTTAGTTTAGACGGGCAGATGGTCAGCACAGGCTTGGAGGGCCGAAGGGCCTGTTCCCGTGCTGTACTTTTCTTTGTTCTTTGTTCACACACAATCTCACTCTGTGGGTGTGGTTTAATGGCCGCACTGTGCTTGAGCGAGTGCACAACGATGCAGTTAAATCACAAGAATAACGGCAGGCACCAATCGGTTTGCAATCTAACCTGCCCGCTCCAATTGGCAACATCAGGATCCTGCCGTAGCGTGGTGAGAAACCAATAATCACCACTTAAGGCCAATCACCATACATATAACGGGAGCCACCCCCTATTTAGCGGCCTCCCTTGATCTAACTTCCTCCCAGCAAATGGTCACACTGCGGGGTGGGGGAGCCACCGGGCGGGGAGGGGGGTGGGGGGTGGAGGAGATGGGCCATGCCAGCCCCGGGACCAAGTGGTCCCATTCCGAGGGCAACCCCACCCCCAGTCCAGCGACCACCCATAGCTCCCAATGATCGCGGAGGCCTCTGGCCGCACGGCTGTCAGCTGTTGCTAATCGGAGTTAAGTGAGCACGTCTCAGCTTCCAAGTTGATCCTGGTGGGTAGGTGGGTGCCATGTAGCAAAGGGAGTTATTGCCTCACTGTGTGACATTGTGCCACACTGTGCCAAACACTGTGGGAGGCAACACTTGGGCTAACTTCCGAACACCGGCACTGGGGACATCTCCACAACCAGAGGCTGGGCGTATGCACCGGGAGGGTATCAGCGTCTGCTCCAGGTAATGTTACGTGCGGGCGTGTGGGGTACAGGGTCTGGGATCCAGGGCCCCCGCTGTGGCTGGGGATGCATGGGCAGAGTGTGCTGGGTGGGGGAGGAGCAATGGGGGCACTGGTGGGTCTCGGGGCAAAGGAAACCAGTGGTACTAATCTCACAACCTCACCAATTCCTTGCAGATATCAAATGGTTATGGACGATATATTGGACCCGGCGGAAGCTGCCCTAGTGGTGCTGCTGGCAGGCCAGGCAACCAGACACCGGAGAAGGTGGCGGCAGCAGCAACAACAGAGGCACGAGGCGGCGACCCATGTGCAGAGCCCCGCCCCACACCCTGAGGATGCGGCCACCCATCAGGCCAGGGAGCGACCCAGACAGGGAGACCCGTGATGGCCCAAGGTGTACAGGTGTCGTTGGTCTTTCGAACAAATGACGGACTGCACGTGCCGCAGAAGGCTCTGCCTATCCCATGTCCTTGCTGACTTGGTACCACGTGGAGGAGGATGGTACCCGCTCCTCGTGCCCATCAAGGAAAATGCAGCCCAGAACTTCTACGTATCAGGATCATTCCAGGGCTCGGGCAAGGACTTGAGTATCATATCATAAGCTACAGTCCGCAGTGCATCGGTCAAGTCAAGGATGCCCTGTTTACGCAGCCAACACCAAGTCCAGGGGCAATAGATGGCCTGCAAGTCGTCTTGCATGCACTGGGCCACCTGGCAGTGCCCTACATCAATAGGAAGGGGTTACACTCCCTGGAAAATTAGCTCGTAGGCGACCACCACCTGAAGATTATACACGTGTGCGCACGCTTCCCAGGGAAGTGTGCATTACAATTACTTCTCCTGGGGCAGCAGGACATCCCGGGCTTCTATACGAACCACCCCAGATGGGTGGCTCTTGGGGGATAAGCGATATATTATGGAGAATAGCAGCCCCTAGTGTATATTATGGAGAATAGCAGCCCCTAGTGTATATTATGGAGAATAGCAGCCCCTAGTGTATATTACAGTATAGAGAATAGCAGCACCTACTGTATATTATAGAGAATAGCAGCCCCTAGTGTATATTATAGAGAATAGCAGCCCCGAGTGTATATTATAGAGAATAGCAACCCCTAGTGTATATTATGGAGAATAGCAGCCCCTAGTGTATATTATAGAGAATAGCAGCCCCTAGTGTATATTATGGAGAATAGCAGCCCCTAGTGTATATTACAGTATAGAGAATAGCAGCACCTACTGTATATTATGGAGAATAGCAGCCCCTAGTGTATATTATGGAGAATAGCAGCCCCTAGTGTATATTACAGAGAATAGCAGCCCCTAGTGTATATTATAGAGAATAGCAGCCCCCAGTGTATATTATAGAGAATAGCAGCCCCTGGGTATATTATAGAGAATAGCAGCACCTACTGTATATTATAGAGAATAGCAGCCCCCAGTGTATATTATAGAGAATTGCAGCCCCCTGTGTATATTATAGAGAATAGCAGCACCTGTGTATATTATAGAGAATAGCAGCCCCTAGTGTATATTATAGAGAATAGCAGCCCCTAGTGTATATTATAGAGAATAGCAGCACCTGTGTATATTATAGAGAATAGCAGCCCCTAGTGTATATTATAGAGAATAGCAGCCCCTAGTGTATATTATAGAGAATAGCAGCCCCTAGTGTATATTATAGAGAATAGCAGCCCCTAGTGTATATTATAGAGAATAGCAGCCCCTAGTGTATATTATAGGGAATAGCAGCACCTGTGTATATTATAGAGAATAGCAGCCCCTAGTGTATATTATAGAGAATAGCAGCCCCTAGTGTATATTATAGAGAATAGCAGCCCCTAGTGTATATTATAGAGAATAGCAGCCCCTAGTGTATATTATATAGAATAGCAGCCCCCTGGGTATTTTATAGAGAATAGCAGCCCCTAGTATATATTATAGAGAATAGCAGCCCCTAGTGTATATTACAGAGAATAGCAGCCCCCAGTGTATATTATAGAGAATAGCAGCCCCTAGTGTATATTATGGAGAATAGCAGCCCCTAGTGTATATTATAGAGAATAGCACCCCTAGTGTATATTATAGAGAATAGCAGTCTCTGTGTATATTATGGAGAATAGCAGCCCCTGTGTATATTATAGAGAATAGCAGCCCCTAGTGTATATTATAGAGAATAGCAGCCCCCAGTGTATAATATAGAGAATAGCAGCCCCCAGTGTATATTATAGAGAATAACAGCACCTAGTGTATATTATAGAGAATAGCAACCCCCAGTGTATATTATAGAGAATAGCAGCCCCCAGTGTATATTATAGAGAATAGCAGCCCTAGTGTATATTATAGTGAATAGCAGCCCTAGTGTATATTATAGTGAATAGCAGCCCCTAGTGTATATTATAGAGAATAGCAGCCCCCAGTGTATATTATAGAGAATAGCAGCCCTAGTGTATATTATAGTGAATAGCAGCCCCTAGTGTATATTATAGAGAATAGCAGCCCCCAGTGTATATTATAGAGAATAACAGCACCTAGTGTATATTATAGAGAATAGCAACCCCCAGTGTATATTATAGAGAATAGCAGCCCCCAGTGTATATTATAGAGAATAGCAGCCCTAGTGTATATTATAGTGAATAGCAGCCCCTAGTGTATATTATAGAGAATAGCAGCCCCTAGTGTATATTATAGAGAATAGCAGCCCCTAGTGTATAATATAGAGAATAGCAGCCCCCAGTGTATATTATAGAGAATAGCAGCCCCTGGGTATATTATAGAGAATAGCAGCCCCTAGTGTATATTATAGAGAATAGCAGCCCCTAGTGTATATTATAGAGAATATCAGCCCTTAGTGTATATTATAGAGAATAGCAGCCCCTAGTGTATATTATAGAGAATAGCAGCCCCTAGTGTATATTATAGAGAATAGCAGCCCCCAGTGTATATTATAGAGAATAGCAGCCCCCAGTGTATAATATAGAGAATAGCAGCCCCTAGTGTATATTATAGAGAATAGCAGCCCCCAGTGTATATTATAGAGAATAGCAGCCCCCAGTGTATAATATAGAGAATAGCAGCCCCCAGTGTATATTATAGAGAATAGCAGCCCCTAGTGTATATTATAGAGAATAGCAGCCCCTAGTGTATATTATAGAGAATAGCAGCCCCCAGTGTATGTTATAGAGAATAGCAGCCCCTACTGTATATTATAGAGAATAGCAGCCCCTAGTGTATATTATGGAGAATTGCAGCCCCTGTGTATATTATAGAGAATAGCAGCCCCTAGTGTATATTATAGAGAATAGCAGCCCCTAGTGTATATTATAGAGAATAGCAGCCCCCAGTGTATATTATAGAGAATAGCAGCCCCAAGTGTATATTATAGAGAATAGCAGCCCCCAGTGTATAATATAGAGAATAGCAGCCCCTAGTGTATAATATAGAGAATAGCAGCCCTAGTGTATATTATAGTGAATAGCAGCCCCTAGTGTATATTATAGAGAATAGCAGCCCCTAGTGTATAATATAGAGAATAGCAGCCCCCAGTGTATATTATAGAGAATAGCAGCCCCTGGGTATATTATAGAGAATAGCAGCCCCTAGTGTATATTATAGAGAATAGCAGCCCCCAGTGTATAATATAGAGAATAGCAGCCCCTAGTGTATATTATAGAGAATAGCAGCCCCCAGTGTATATTATAGAGAATAGCAGCCCCCAGTGTATAATATAGAGAATAGCAGCCCCCAGTGTATATTATAGAGAATAGCAGCCCCTAGTGTATGTTATAGAGAATAGCAGCCCCTAGTGTATATTATAGAGAATAGCAGCCCCTAGTGTATATTATAGAGAATAGCAGCCCCTAGTGTATATTATAGAGAATAGCAGCCCCTAGTGTATATTATAGAGAATAGCAGCCCCCAGTGTATGTTATAGAGAATAGCAGCCCCTAGTGTATATTATGGAGAATAGCAGCCCCTAGTGTATATTATAGAGAATAGCAGCCCCCAGTGTATATTATAGAGAATAGCAGCCCCTAGTGTATATTATAGAGAATAGCAGCCCCCAGTGTATATTATAGAGAATAGCAGCCCCTAGTGTATATTATAGAGAATAGCAGCCCCTAGTGTATATTATGGAGAATTGCAGCCCCTGTGTATATTATAGAGAATAGCAGCCCCTAGTGTATATTATAGAGAATAGCAGCCCCTAGTGTATATTATAGAGAATAGCAGCCCCCAGTGTATATTATAGAGAATAGCAGCCCCTAGTGTATATTATAGAGAATAGCAGCCCCAAGTGTATATTATAGAGAATAGCAGCCCCTAGTGTATATTATAGAGAATAGCAGCCCCTAGAGTATATTATAGAGAATAGCAGTCCCTAGTGTATATTATAGAGAACAGCAGCCCCCAGTGTTTATTATAGAGAATAGCAGCACCTACTGTATATTATAGAGAATAGCAGCCCCTAGTGTATATTATAGAGAATAGCAGCCCTAGTGTATATTACAGAGAATAGCAGCCCTAGTGTATATTACAGAGAATAGCAGCCCCTAGTGTATATTATAGAGAATAGCAGCACCTACTGTATATTATAGAGAATAGCAGCCCCTAGTGTATATTATAGAGAATAGCAGCCCCTAGTGTATATTATAGAGAATAGCAGCCCCTAGTGTATATTATAGAGAATAGCAGCACCTACTGTATATCATAGAGAATAGCAGCCCCCTGTGTATATTATAGAGAATAGCAGCCCCTAGTGTATATTATAGAGAATAGCAGTCTGTGTGTATATTATAGAGAATAGCAGCCCCTAGTGTATATTATAGAGAATAGCAGTCTGTGTGTATATTATAGAGAATAGCAGCCCCTAGTGTATATTATAGAGAATAGCAGCCCCTAGTGTATATTATAGAGAATAGCAGTCTGTGTGTATATTATAGAGAATAGCAGCACCTACTGTATATTATAGAGAATAGCAGCCCCTAGTGTATATTATAGAGAATAGCAGCCCCTACTGTATATTATAGAGAATAGCAGCCCCTAGTGTATATTATAGAGAATAGCAGTCTGTGTGTATATTATAGAGAATAGCAGCCCCTAGTGTATATTATAGAGAATAGCAGCCCCTACTGTATATTATAGAGAATAGCAGCCCCTAGTGTATATTATAGAGAATAGCAGCCCCTACTGTATATTATAGAGAATAGCAGCCCCTAGTGTATATTATAGAGAATAGCAGCACCTACTGTATATTATAGAGAATAGCAGCCCCTAGTGTATATTATAGAGAATAGCAGCCCCTAGTGTATATTATAGAGAATAGCAGCCCCTACTGTATATCATAGAGAATAGCAGCCCCTAGTGTATATTATAGAGAATAGCAGTCTCTGTGTATATTATAGAGAATAGCAGCCCCTAGTGTATATTATAGAGAATAGCAACCCCCAGTGTATATTATAGAGAATAGCAGCCCCCAGTGTATAATATAGAGAATAGCAGCCCCTGTGTATATTATAGAGAATAGCAACCCCCAGTGTATATTATAGAGAATAGCAGCCCCCAGTGTATAATATAGAGAATAGCAGTCCCTAGTGTATATTATAGAGAATAGCAGCCCCTAGTGTATATTATAGAGAATAGCAGTCTCTGTGTATATTATAGAGAATAGCAGCCCCCAGTGTATATTATAGAGAATAGCAGTCTCTGTATATTATAGAGAATAGCAGCCTCTGTGTTTATTATAGTGAATAGCAGCCCCCAGTGTATATTATAGAGAATAGCAGCCCCTAGTGTATATTATAGAGAATAGCAGCCCCTAGTGTATATTATAGAGAATAGCAGCCCCTAGTGTATGTTATAGAGAATAGCAGCCCCCAGTGTATATTATAGAGAATAGCAGCCCCCAGTGTTTATTATAGAGAATAGCAGCCCCTAGTGTATATTATAGAGAATAGCAGCCCCCAGTGTATATTATAGAGAATAGCAGCCCCTGTGTTTATTATAGAGAATAGCAGTCGTGTCTTGGGTATTGGTAAACATTTTCAGGAACAACAGGATGTGCGCTTAAGTGATGTGGGAGCATCTGTGTTAAGTTGAGATTGAGGGGAAATGTGCCCAGGTGCAAAGTTAATGCTTGGTACATCACAATGGGGCCTACCATTTTTGGGCATGCAGTGCGGTTGAAGGGGCACATTGGGTGTGACTTCCTCACAATGCCTGACGTGACAAGGATTGCCCAATAAGGCAATGTCTGCTGCTGGGTGGGTGGTGTCACAATGCCCCCAGTGGCAGCACCCCTCAAAGCATTTAGCAGTGCTTCGAACCAGGGCAGACTGAAACGTGGGTGAGTGAGTGATTCACCCCCCAGAACCCTGTCACCATCCCAGAACACAAATAAAAGCAGCCCGGGAGACCCCCCCCAGAGCGATCACAGAGAAAGCCTGTAATCTGCATCCTCTCCACCTGCAGCCCCCCCCTACAGCGAAAGATGTTCATGTCACGAAGGTATCGCAGTCAGTGCCAGAGGAAAAGCCAGAATCTCGCCAGGAAGAGATACAGGAACAAGAAGGGGCCTTCCAACAAGCACAGGCCCGTGAGCCGCAAGGTGGCAAAAAGCATGCAGAGACGTAAGCCTCGCCGTGCCAAGACTCTGGCCAAATTGGCCCTGAAGAGATACTTTATTTACCACGATAACAGCTATGTGGGGAGACTGTTTTAAAAGGCAACAAATCTGAGGATGTACCAGAACCTCAGTAAACCTATAGAGCTTATTCTCCATAGATAAATAAAGCTCCAAAACTAGCACATTTGTCCTGTCATTATTTAATTTTTCGCAAGAAGGGGAGGGGCGGAACACACTCACACACTCTTCCTATCTCTCTCTGTGACTCTTTTGGTGTGATTCTCTGTTAGCCAACGCCGAAATCGGGCAAGACGATTGGGCGGAGAATCGCTTCCGATGCTGAAATTGTGGCAGGTGCCGATTTGACGCCAATACGCAATGCTCCAGCACCTCGACAGCGGTGTCAATGCGTTTGTTCAGTAGGCAGCGGGCTGGATTTTCCATGTTTGAAACTAAGTCCCCCACTCCGTCGTGAAAACTGATCTTTTACACCAGGAAAACTGCCGTCGAAAGGCCAGATTCCCCGTTTTGCTGGAAGCTCACAGGGAGCCGACGTAGAGCTCTAGCTGCCAATATGGCATCTAGCACTTCCGGGTCAGGGGTGGACTCAGCCTGCGGACCTGGACCAGCAAAACAGTGCCCCGTATCGGCCGCTCGCGTGCCCCGGACCCACCCCCCCCCCCCCCCCCCCCCGCCCACATTGCCCCCCTGCCCCGAATGAAATCCCCACCCCCCGCCTGCCGATCAGCCCTGCCCCGGACTGAGTCCACAGCCACCACACGAGGATCCCGGACGGTGAGGCCACACGAGTCCCGCGCCGTCGGGAATTCGGTCAGTCGGCAACGCAGCATCCCGGGGGTGGGTCTCAGGCAACGATTTTCAGGTGGTGGAGAATTTAGGGGCTATTTAGAAGTATTTAGAAGTAGGGGCTGTTTAGCACTGGACTCAATCGCTGGCTTTGAAAGCAGACCAAGCAGGCCAGCAGCACGGTTCGATTCCCATACCAGCCTCCCTGAACAGGCGCCGGAATGTGGCAGCTAGGGGCTTTTCACAGTAATTTCATTGAAGCCTACTCGTGACACTAAGCGATTTTCATTTCATTTCATTTTAAAACCGCCGCCGCTTCCTATTTCGGCGCCAAAACGGATTCTCCTCCCCATCGCCAAAAGCGATTTCGCCGTCGGGGGGCGGAGAATCCAGCCCACCGTCATTAGCGAGCGGGCCCGGCTGCTCCCTACACCGGACGGAGCATCGGAGCGGGCGCGGCTGCTCCCTACACCGGACGGAGCATCGGAGCGGGCGCGGCTGCTCCCTACACCGGACGGAGCATCGGAGCGGGCGCGGCTGCTCGCCCCTACACCGGACGGAGCATCGGAGCGGGCGCGGCTGCTCGCCCGGACGGAGCATCGGAGCGGGCCCGGCTGCTCCCTACACCGGACGGAGCATCGGAGCGGGCCCGGCTGCTCGCCCCGACACCGGACGGAGCATCGGTGTCGGGCGCGGCTGCTCGCCCCTACACCGGACGGAGCATCGGAGCGGGCACGGCTGCTCCCTACACCGGACGGAGCATCGGAGCGGGCCCGGCTGCTCCCTACACCGGCCGGAGCATTGGAGCGGGCCCGGCTGCTCGCCCCTTACACCGGACGGAGCATTGGAGCCGGCCCGGCTGCTCGCCCGGACGGAGCATCGGAGCGGGCCCGGCTGCTCGCCCCTACACCGGACGGAGCATCGGAGCGGGCCCGGCTGCTCGCCCCTACACCAGACGGAGCATCGGAGCGGGCCCGGCTGCTCGCTCGGACGGAGCATCGGAGCGGGCCCGGCTGCTCGCCCCTACACCGGCCGGAGCATCGGAGCGGGCCCGGCTGCTCCCTACACCGGACGGAGCATCGGAGCGGGCCCGGCTGCTCGCCCGGACGGAGCATCGGAGCGGGCCCGGCTGCTCGCCCCTACACCGGACGGAGCATCGGAGCGGGCCCGGCTGCTCGCCCCTACACCGGACGGAGCATCGGAGCGGGCCCGGCTGCTCGCCCGGACGGAGCATCGGAGTGGGCCCGGCTGCTCGCCCCGACACCGGACGGAGCATCGGAGCGGGCCCGGCTGCTCGCCCGGACGGAGCATCAGAGCGGGCCCGGCTGCTCGCCCGGACGGAGCATCGGAGCGGGCCCGGCTGCTCGCCCCTACACCGGACGGAGCATCGGAGCGGGCGCGGCTGCTCGCCCCTACACCGGCCGGAGCATCGGAGCGGGCCCGGCTGCTCCCTACACCGGACGGGGCATCAGAGCGGGCCCGGCTACTCGCCCCTACACCGGCCGGAGCATCGGAGCGGGCCCGGCTGCTCCCTACACCGGACGGAGCATCGGAGCGGGCCCGGCTGCTCCCTACACCGGCCGGAGCATCGGAGCGGGCCCGGCTGCTCCCTACACCGGACGGAGCATCGGAGCGGGCCCGGCTGCTCGCCCGGACGGAGCATCGGAGCGGGCCCGGCTGCTCGCCCCTACACCGGACGGAGCATCGGAGCGGGCCCGGCTGCTCGCCCCTACACCGGACGGAGCATCGGAGCGGGCCCGGCTGCTCCCTACACCGGCCGGAGCATCGGAGCGGGCCCGGCTGCTCCCTACACCGGACGGAGCATCGGAGCGGGCCCGGCTGCTCGCCCGGACGGAGCATCGGAGCGGGCCCGGCTGCTCGCCCCTACACCGGACGGAGCATCGGAGCGGGCCCGGCTGCTCGCCCCTACACCAGACGGAGCATCGGAGCGGGCCCGGCTGCTCGCCCCTACACCGGACGGAGCATCGGAGCGGGCGCGGCTGCTCGCCCCTACACCGGACGGAGCATCGGAGCGGGCCCGGCTGCTCCCTACACCGGACGGAGCATCGGAGCGGGCCAGGCTGCTCGCCCCGACACCGGACGGAGCATCGGAGCCGGCCCGGCTGCTCGCCCGGACGGAGCATCGGAGCGGGCCCGGCTGCTCGCCCGGACGGAGCATCGGAGCGGGCCCGGCTGCTCGCCCCTACACCGGACGGAGCATCGGAGCGGGCGCGGCTGCTCGCCCCTACACCGGACGGAGCATCGGAGCAGTCCCGGCCGCTAACCCCTACACCGGCCGGAGCATCGGAGCGGGCCCGGCTGCTCGCCCCTACACCGGCCGGAGCATCGGAGCGGGGCGCGGCTGCTCGCCCGGACGGAGCATCGGAGCGGGCCCGGCTGCTCGCCCCTACACCGGACGGAGCATCGGAGCGGGCCCGGCTGCTCGCCCCTACACCAGACGGAGCATCGGAGCGGGGGCGGCTGCTCGCCCCTACTCCGGACGGAGCATCGGAGCGGGCCCGGCTGCTCCCTACACCGGCCGGAGCATCGGAGCGGGGGCGGCTGCTCGCCCGGACGGAGCATCGGAGCGGGCGGGGCTGCTCGCCCGGACGGAGCATCGGAGCGGGCGGGGCTGCTCGCCCGGACGGAGCATCGGAGCGGGCGTGGCTGCTCGCCCCTACTCCGGACGGAGCATCGGAGCGGGCCCGGCTGCTCGCCCCTACACCGGACGGAGCAGGCCCGGCTGCTCGCCCCTACACCGGACGGAGCATCGGAGCGGGCCCGGCTGCTCGCCCCTACACCGGACGGAGCAGGCCCGGCTGCTCGCCCCTACACCGGACGGAGCATCGGTCGCTGGCCCGGCTGCTCGCCCGGACGGAGCATCGGAGCGGGCCCGGCTGCTCGCCCCTACACCGGACGGAGCATCGGAGCGGGCCCGGCTGCTCGCCCGGACGGAGCATCGGAGCGGGCCCGGCTGCTCGCCCGGACGGAGCATCGGAGCGGGCCCGGCTGCTCGCCCGGACGGAGCATCGGAGCGGGCCCGGCTGCTCGCCCCTACACCGGACGGAGCATCGGAGCGGGGCGGCTGCTCCTACACGGACGGAGCATCGGAGCGGGCCCGGCTGCTCCTACACCGGACGGACATCGACGGGCGCGGCTGCTCGCCCGGACGGAGCATCGTGCGGGCCCGCTGCTCCCTACACCGGACGGAGCATCGAGCGGGGTGCTGCTCGCCCTACACCAGACGGAGCATCGGCGTGGGGCGGCTGCTCGCCCCTACTCCGGACGGAGCATCGAGCGGGCCGGCTGCTCCCTACACCGGCCGGATCGCGACGGCGTGGCTGCTCGCCCCTACTCCGGACGGAGCATCGGAGCGGGGCGGCTGCTCGCCCCTACACCGGACGGAGCATCGGAGCGGGCCCGGCTGCTCGCCCCTACACCGGACGGAGCAGGCCCGGCTGCTAGCCCCTACACCGGACGGAGCAGGCCCGGCTGCTAGCCCCTACACCGGACGGAGCATCGGAGCGGGCCCGCTGCTCGCCCCTACAACACGGACGCAGGCCCGCTGCTCGCCCCTACACCGGACGAGCATCGGAGCGGGCCCGGCTGCTCGCCCGGACGGAGCATCGGAGCGGGCCCGCTGCTCGCCCCTACACCGGACGGAGCATCGGAGCGGGCCCGGCTGCTCGCCCGGACGGAGCATCGGAGCAGGCGCGGCTGCTCGCCCGGACGAGCATCGGAACGGGCCCTCTGCTCCCAACACCGGACGGAGCATCGGAGCGGC